>NC_088408.1:90877099-91063773 GCF_034236695.1 Oncorhynchus nerka
GACCAGTCAGGTGTTAGCGGTGGTGGTACTGACCAGTCAGGTGTTAGCTGTGGTACTGACCAGTCAGGTGTTAGTGGTGGTGGTGGTACTGACCAGTCAGGTGTTAGCGGTGGTACTGACCAGTCAGGTGTTAGCGGTGGTACTGACCAGTCAGGTGTTAGCGGTGGTACTGACCAGTCAGGTGTTAGCGGTGGTGGTACTGACCAGTCAGGTGTTAGCGGTGGTGGTACTGACCAGTCAGGTGTTAGCGGTGGTACTGACCAGTCAGGTGTTAGTGGTGGTGGTGGTACTGACCAGTCAGGTGTTAGCGGTGGTACTGACCAGTCAGGTGTTAGCGGTGGTACTGACCAGTCAGGTGTTAGTGGTGGTGGTGGTACTGACCAGTCAGGTGTTAGCGGTGGTACTGACCAGTCAGGTGTTAGCGGTGGTACTGACCAGTCAGGTGTTAGCGGTGGTACTGACCAGTCAGGTGTTAGTGGTGGTGGTGGTACTGACCAGTCAGGTGTTAGCGGTGGTACTGACCAGTCAGGTGTTAGTGGTGGTGGTGGTACTGACCAGTCAGGTGTCAGTGGTGGTACTGACCAGTCAGGTGTCAGCGGTGGTGGTGGTACTGATCAGTCAGGTGTTAGTGGTGGTGGTGGTACTGACCAGTCAGGTGTTAGTGTTGTGGTGGTGGTACTGACCAGTAAGGTGTTAGTGTTGTGGTGGTGGTACTGACCAGTAAGGTGTTAGTGGTGGTGGTGGTACTGATCAGTCAGGTGTTAGTGTTGTTTTAGGTACTGATCAGTCAGGTGTTAGTGTTGTGGTACTGACCAGTCAGGTGTTAGTGTTGTGTTAGGTACTGACCAGTCAGGTGTTAGTGGTGGTGGTGGTACTGACCAGTCAGGTGTTAGCGGTGGTACTGACCAGTCAGGTGTTAGTGGTGGTGGTGGTACTGACCAGTCAGGTGTTAGTGGTGGTGGTGGTACTGACCAGTCAGGTGTTAGCGGTGGTACTGACCAGTCAGGTGTTAGCGGTGGTACTGACCAGTCAGGTGTTAGCGGTGGTGGTGGTACTGACCAGTCAGGTGTTAGTGGTGGTGGTGGTACTGACCAGTCAGGTGTTAGTGGTGGTGGTGGTACTGACCAGTCAGGTGTTAGCGGTGGTACTGACCAGTCAGGTGTTAGTGGTGGTGGTGGTACTGACCAGTCAGGTGTTAGTGGTGGTGGTGGTACTGACCAGTCAGGTGTTAGCGGTGGTACTGACCAGTCAGGTGTTAGCGGTGGTACTGACCAGTAAGGTGTTAGTGGTGGTGGTGGTACTGACCAGTCAGGTGTTAGTGGTGGTGGTGGTGGTACTGACCAGTCAGGTGTTAGCGGTGGTACTGACCAGTCAGGTGTTAGTGGTGGTGGTACTGACCAGTCAGGTGTTAGCGGTGGTACTGACCAGTCAGGTGTTAGTGGTGGTGGTGGTACTGACCAGTCAGGTGTTAGTGGTGGTACTGACCAGTCAGGTGTTAGCGGTGGTACTGACCAGTCAGGTGTTAGCGGTGGTACTGACCAGTCAGGTGTTAGTGGTGGTGGTGGTACTGACCAGTCAGGTGTTAGCGGTGGTACTGACCAGTCAGGTGTTAGCGGTGGTACTGACCAGTCAGGTGTTAGCGGTGGTACTGACCAGTCAGGTGTTAGTGGTGGTGGTGGTACTGACCAGTCAGGTGTTAGCGGTGGTACTGACCAGTCAGGTGTTAGTGGTGGTACTGACCAGTCAGGTGTCAGTGGTGGTGGTGGTACTGATCAGTCAGGTGTTAGCGGTGGTGGTGGTACTGACCAGTCAGGTGTTAGCGGTGGTACTGACCAGTCAGGTGTTAGTGGTGGTGGTGGTACTGACCAGTCAGGTGTCAGTGGTGGTGGTGGTACTGACCAGTAAGGTGTTAGTGGTGGTGGTGGTACTGATCAGTCAGGTGTTAGTGTTGTGTTAGGTACTGATCAGTCAGGTGTTAGTGTTGTGGTACTGACCAGTCAGGTGTTAGTGTTGTGTTAGGTACTGACCAGTCAGGTGTTAGTGGTGGCGGTGGTACTGACCAGTCAGATGTTAGTGGTGGTGGTGGTACTGACCAATCAGGTGTCAGCGGTGGTGGTGGTACTGACCAATCAGGTGTCAGTGGTGGTACTGACCAATCAGGTGTTAGTGGTGGTGGTGGTACTGACCAGTCAGGTGTTAGCGGTGGTACTGACCAGTCAGGTGTTAGTGGTGGTGGTGGTACTGACCATTCAGGTGTTAGTGGTGGTGGTGGTACTGACCAGTCAGGTGTTAGCGGTGGTACTGACCAGTAAGGTGTTAGTGGTGGTGGTGGTACTGACCAGTCAGGTGTTAGTGGTGGTGGTGGTACTGACCAGTCAGGTATTAGCGGTGGTACTGACCAGTCAGGTGTTAGTGGTGGTGGTGGTACTGACCAGTCAGGTGTTAGTGTTGTGGTGGTGGTACTGACCAGTAAGGTGTTAGTGTTGTATTAGGTACTGACCAGTAAGGTGTTCCTACGAAGGAGTTGGCAGGAGAAGCTATAGAGGCAGAGCCGAAGTCTGCCAGTTTGACCAGGCCAGGCTCTGTTAGCAGGATGTTTCCAGCTTTTACATCTCTAGAGAGCGCGAGGAAGAGAGAAGGGACAACATGGTCAGGGTGGTGGGATATTATTATGACACATTATGTAGCCTTTATAAAGGATTTATGAATGCACAAATAAAGACGGACACCGTAAAGTGTTACAATATGTTTGTAGTATACTTCTCTTTCTTTGTTATTTATTTATCTATGATATATATCCAAAAAGCAGATGACAGGAGCTCAACTCCAGGAAGAATGTGGTTGAAACGTTGTGAATAACAACTCCAGATTATTAATAAAGACATGTCCTTGAGCACAGAAAACAGTGAGAGAACACTTGTAAAGTCTACTTTTGAGGCATAAAACCTTACAATTAATTTATGAAATTCTGTAGGGAATCATTTTTATTTAAGACATTTTGTCCTCAACTTTGAACATTTTAATCAGTGTAGTAAAACAATGCTTGCCAGAGAATTTAGGGCTTGGGAATTACTACTGCAATAGTGGATGCCTATCCTATAAAAAACAGACAGGTAGACCCGACCGACCACTCACCTGTGAATCATATTACGGGAATGTAGGTAAGCCAGTCCCTGCAAGGCACCATGGGTTATGGCAGCAATTTCAACCTCTTGGAGCGGTTTCTTATGAACTAGAGAGGATAGAAAAATAAACCAGAAGGGGAAACCGTCAGAGCTATCTAGAGACACAGGGTACAGTAATCTGCCCTTCCTGATTTACACACAGCCACAAACAACCCCAACAGCATCTGCCTATTGGGTAAAGGGTTGGGATATTGGGGTTATAAAACACATTCAGGGCTCTGGTAAAACTATAGCCTGGTCCCAGATCTGTTTGTGCCGTCTTGCTAATGCAATGACTATAGACAGGTGTTAAGACAGAGCAAACATATCTGGAACCAGGCTAGTGGAGCGAAGCCTTGCCAAGGAGTCAAATGGCAAAGTGGAACTACAGTGGAGAACTTTCAACAGCACTTCACACACACACACCACCATGGGTGTTTAAAATGATATCCATGACAGCCAGGATGGGACACAAACACAAGTGCTATATAGAGATATATATATATATATATATATATATAAACTCAGCAAAAAAAGAAACGTCCTCTCACTGTCAACTGTGTTTATTTTTAACATGTGTAAATATTTATATGAACATAACAAGAATCAACAGACAAACTGAACAAGTTCTACAGACATGTGACTAACAGAAATTGAATAATGTGTCCCTGAACAAAGATGGGGTCAAATCAAAAGTATCAGTCAGTATCTGGTGTGGCCACCAGCTGCATTAAGTACTGCAGTGCATCTCCTCCTCATGGACTGCACCAGATTTGCCAGTTCTTGCTGTGAGATGTTACCCCACTGTTCCACCAAGGCACCTGCAAGTTCCCGGACATTTCTTGAGGGAATGGCCCTAGCCCTCACCCTCCGATCCAACAGGTCCCAGATGTGCTCAATGGGATTGAGATCCTGGCTCTTTGCTGGCCATGGCAGAACACTGACATTCCTGTCTTGCAGGAAATCCCGCACAGAACGAGCAGTATGGCTGGTGGCATTGTCATGCTGGAGGGTCATGTCAGGATGAGCCTGCAGGAAGGGTACCACATGAGGGAGGAGGATGTCTTCCCTGTAACACACAGCGTTGAGATTGCCTGCAATGACAACAAGCTCAGTCCGATGATGCGGTGACACACCGCCCCCAGACCATGACGGACCCTCCACCTGCAAATCGATCCCCCTCCAGAGTACAGGCCTTGGTGTAACGCTCATTCCTTGTAAGATAAACGTGAATCTGACCATCACCCTGGTGAGACAAAACCACGACTCGTCAGTGAAGAGCACTGACGTTGTTGTCGGTGATGTCTGGTGAGGACCTGTCTTTACAACAGGCCTACAAGCCCTCAGTCCAGCCTCTCTCAGCCTATTGCAGATAGTCTGAGCACTGATGGAGGGACTGTGCATTCCTGATGTAACTCGGGCAGATGTTGTTGCCATCCTGTGCCTGTCCCGCAGGTGTGATGTTTGGATGTACCAATCCTGTGCAGGTGTTGTTACATGTGGTCTGCCACTGCCAGGACAATCAGCTGTCCGTCCTGTCTTCCTGTAGTGCTGTCTTAGGCGTCTCACAGTACGGACATTGCAATTTATTGCCCTGGCCACATCTGCAGTCCTCATGCCTCCTTGCAGCGTGCCTAAGGCATGTTCACGCAGATGAGTAGGGACCCTGGGCATCTTTCTTTTGGTGTTTTTCAGAGTCAGTAGAAAGGCCTTTTTAGTGTCCTAAGTTTTCATAACTGTGACATTAATTGAGTAAAGCTGTTAGTGTCTTAACGACCGTTCCACAGGTGCATGTTCATTAAATGTTTATGGTTCATTGAACAAGTATGGGAAACAGTGTTTAAACCCTTTACAATGAAGATCTGTGAAGTTATTAGGATTTTTACGAATTATCTTTGAAAGACAGGGTCCTGAAAAAGGGACATTTATTATACACACACACACACACACACACACACACACACACACACACACACGCACACACACGCACACACACGCACACACACGCACGAGTCGGAGCAAGGTCAGGAATGTTGGGAGACTGAACAGGAACATTCATAGTGGAATATTGAGTGGAGAGGTTAGAGAAAAGGCTCATCTCTAACCATGAATGTTGAATCATTAAACTTCTTGTAACTAGGGGGCAGTATTTTCATTTTTGGAAAAATAACGTTCCCAGAGTAAACAGGCTATTTTGTCAGGACAAGATGCTAGAATATGCATATAATTGACAGCTTAGGATAGGAAACACTCTAAAGTTTCCAAAACTGTAAAAATATTGTCTGTGAGTATAACAGAACTGATATTGCAAGCGAAAGCCTGAGAAAAATCTAACCCGGAAGTGACTCATGTTTTGAAAGCTCTGCGTTCCAATGCGTCCCTATTGAGCAGTGAATGGGCTATCAACCAGATTCCTTTTTCTACGTATTCCCCAAGGTGTCTACAGCATTTTGACGTAGTTTCTACCATTTATGTTGAAGAATGAGCGCAAGCGACTATATTGCGTAAGTGGTCACCTGATGGCTCTCAGAGTGATTCTTGCGTAAATTACAGAGGTAGCCATTTTTCCTCTCGGTCCTACTGAAAAGTCAACTGTCCCAGTTGATATATTATCAAATAGATATTTGAAAAACACCTTGAGGATTGATTATAAACAACGTTTGCCATGTTTCTGTCGATATTATGGAGCTAACTTGGAATTTCGTGACCGCAATTTCCGGTCGATTTCTCAGCCAAACGTGAAGAACAAACGGAGCTATTTCGCCTACAAAAATAATATTTTTGGAAAAAAGGAACATTTGCTATCTAACTGGGAGCCTCGTGAGTGAAAACATCCGAAGCTCATCAAAGGTAAACTATATAATTTGATTGCTTTTCTGATTTTCGTGACCAAATTGCCTATTGCTAGCTGGACATAATGCTATGCTAGGCTATCGATAAACTTATACAAATGCTTGTCTTGCTTTGGCTGTAAAGCATATTTTCAAAATCTGAGATAAGAGGTTGATTAACAAAAGGCTAAGCTGTGTTTCAATATATTTCACTTGTGATTTCATGAATAGGAATATTTTCTAGTAATATTTATATTTATGTTGTTATGCTAATTAGTGTCAGATGATGACAACGATAGGTGGGAGTTACAACAGGTTAATAGATTCATTGAGCACATGCTCCGAAAGCATCCAGCTATTTTTGTTGTGTTTGGATTTTGTAGCCAAAAATGTTCTTTGGATGAGCTGTGTGTGTGTGTACTACTCACCCTCTAGTAAATCTGATGCGGAGCCTAGGCAGTACTCCATCACCAGCTGGAAGAGACAGAGAGAAAAAGGTCAGAAGTTTATAACATAAAATTGAAAGAGTGAAGAGAGACAATGTGTGAAAGAATGGTGGAGAGAAAGAGAGAGAGCCTGCCCACAAAATGAGGTGGAAACTGAGCTGCACTTCCTAACCTCCTCCCCAATGTATGACCATATTAAAGACACATATTTCACTCAGATAACACAGACCCAACTCCCATATCTACTGGATGAAATACCACAGTGTGCCATCACAGCAGCAAGATTTGTGACCTATTGCCACAAGAAAAGGCCAATCGGTGAAGAACAAACACCATTGTAAATAAAACCCATATTTATGTTTATTTATTTTCCTTTTGTACTTTAACCATTTGCACATCATTACAACACTGTATAGAGACATAATATGACATTTGAAATGTCTCTATTTTGTGAGTGCAATGTTTACTGTTCAATTTTGTTGTTTATGATCTATTTCACTTGCTTTGGCAATGTCAACATATGTTTCCCATGCTAATAAAGCCTTTAGAACTGAATTGAAATTGATGCAGCTCTGCCACAGTCCACTGACCCAGGCAGTGTTATCTTTCAAGTAGCAGCCTTTATACTCAATGGTGTTTGGGTGGTGCAGCTGCTCCAAAAACTTGACCTCCTTGATGATGTCCTGCCATTTCTGAGGAGAAAAGGAAGGAGAGGGAGAGAGAGTTTATGGATAGGTCAGTTACTATTACACAAGAGAGGAGTTTGAACCTAACCTTTGACCCCAATCCTAACATAAATGTCAACACAAGGCCTGGTGGATCACAGGGAATGTTGAACCTCTGTTACAATGCCTGATATGTGACTGATAAAGCAGACAGTGGGAATGAGTTCCAAGTAAGTTAGTGCCGTTTCAAAGCCTGAGGCATGACCATTCTAGTTTGAGTTTAAAGTGAGACGTGACCATCTGTGGTCAGAGTGACTTCTGAGCGAGTGAGAGCTGGCCAGGGAATGTTTAACCTTAGGTGTGACTGTTATAGTGGACACACTGAGTGACTCGGTTTGGCCAGTATAGCAGTCAGTGAGTGACTTCAGAGTGAGTTGGCTGGTTGGTTTGGCCAGGATAGCAGTCAATGAGTGACTTTAATGTGTGTTGGAGTTGTACTCTCACCTCGGTGGTCTGTTTGCCATTGTAGGACATCTTCTTGATGGCCACCACCTCTTTGGAGTAGGAGTTTCTGGCCTGTAGGAGAGAGACAAGGGAGGGTGTGAGTGAGAACGAGACAGAGAGAGAGAGAGAGATGGGGGGTGTGAGTGAGGACGAGAGCTCGAGACAGAGACACACATAGAGACAGAGACAGAGACAGAGACAGAGACAGACAGAGACAGACAGAGAGAGACAGACAGACAGACAGACAGACAGACAGACAGACAGACAGACAGACAGACAGACAGACAGACAGACAGACAGACAGACAGACAGACAGACAGACAGACAGAGAGAGAGACAGACAGACAGACAGACAGACAGAGACAGACAGACAGACAGACAGACAGACAGACAGACAGACAGACAGACAGACAGACAGACAGACAGACAGACAGACAGACAGACAGACAGACAGACAGACAGACAGACAGACAGACAGACGAGAGAGAGAGATACAGAGAGACAGAGAGAGAGAGACAGAGACAGAGAGAGAGAGAGAGAGAGGAATGGGAGGGTGGATGTGAGAACAGGCACCTCTATATAAATACACCACAGTGGTATGAATACCGGATATGGGCTCATCTTTTATAGAGCCGTCATCAGTACTAAAACCCACTAGGAACGACCATCATTTGTTAACCAGATTGTGCTGCAGTTCACATTTAGTAAATTACTAGTAGTAAGTGAATAGTCCTTGCCAGAGTCAATTCATTTGCAAAACCAAGTGGAGCACTTGACATTCAATTCAATAAGTATTTGAAACATAGACAGCTGGCTAGCATCCAGTTGGAGTCTAAAAGCTGGTACAAATGGGTCAAATTATAGTGATACATCTTTATACAGTTAGAAGCCAGTTTATTAGGTACACCACCCCCATTAAAAAAAATGGTTTGCTCCTAAAGACAGTCACATGACCGTGGCTTGCTATATAAAGCAAGTAGACAGGCATTCAGTAACTGTTTGACTGAAAGTTAAAATGGGAAAAATGAGTGAACTAAGTGACTTTGTGCGTGGTATGATGGTTGGTGCCAGACAAACCAGTGCCAGTAGCCTCCAGTGCTTTTCCACAGTGTCTAGGATCTACTGAGAATAGAGCGACAAAACAAAAAACATCCAGTCAGCGGCAGTCCTGTGGGACAAAACAGCTGCTTGATGGAAGTTGAAGGAGAATGGGAATAATCGTGCAAGCTAACAGCCACAAACAGGTCAATCACAGCACAGTACAACAGTGGTGTGGAGAACGGCATCTCGGAAACACATTACTCGTCGGTCCTTGTCACGGATGGGCTTATGCACAGGACAACCACACCAGGTTTTATTCATATCAGCTAAAAACAAGAAGAAGCAGCTCCAGTGGGCACATGATCACCAACACTGGACAATTGAAAAGTGGAAAAAACATTGCCTGGTGCTTGTTGCGTCATGCTGATGGCAGAGTCAAGATTTGGCATAAGCAGCATCAGTCCATGGCCCCATCCTGCCTGGTGTCAACAATACATGCTGGTTTTGATGGTGTAATGGTGTGGGGAGTGGTTTCCTGGCACAAGTTAGGTCCCTGGATACCATTTGAGCAATGTTTCCACGCCCCAAAGAATTCCGTCTGTTCTGGAGGATAAAGGGGGTCCGATCAGGTACTAGATGGGTGTACCTAACAAACTGACTGATGACTCTGGGTCAAATGAGAACAAACTGGAAACAATAATCAACTGTCTCTCTTCATTGACATCTCCACTTAAGGAGTTACTGAACAAATACGAAAGTACAGATTTTAACATCACAGGAAAGTCCCTCGAGTTGAGATATGAGCATAGAGGAAACAGGCTGTTCTTCAGCTAGAAGCTAGGTACAGTACTTAACCTGCTGGTGGCCCATCTACACACAGTAAGAACGGCATTACTGTCTCTGCCCCTCGGCATGGCTGAATTTTAGAGAACATTTTAGAGGCCCCCCTCTTGGCGGTGTAGAGAAATATTTGAATTTAAGCCAAATTCCTGCAATTCTACACATTTCTCCATGGAGCTGATTTAAAGATAATTTCGCATTTTGCCATGGCTTATGTGGTTATTTTTCTCAAACATTAGATTAAATGACACTACCGTTCAAAAGGTTGGGGTCACTTACAAATGTCCTTGTTTTGAAAGAAAGATTGCTTCTTTAATGAGACAACAGTTTTCAGCTGTGCTAACATAAATGCAAAAGGGTTTTCTAATGATCAATTAGCCTTTTAAAATTATAAACTTGGATTAGCTAACACAACGTGCCATTGTAACACAGGAGAGATGGTTGCTGATAATGGGCCTCTGTACGCCTATGTAGAAATGTCATTAAAAATCTGCCGTTTCCAGCTACAATAGTAATTTATAACATTGACAATGTCTACACTGTATAGCCGGGTAGCCTAGTAGTTAGAGTGTTGGACTAGTAACCGGAAGGTTTCAAGTTCAAGTCCCTGAGCTGAGAAGGTACAAATCTGTTGTTCTGCCCCTGAACAGGCAGTTAACCCACTGTTCCTAGGCCGTCATTGAAAATAAGAATTTGTTCTTTACTGACTTGCCTAGTTAAATAAGGGTAAAATAAAAAATAAAAAATTAATGGACCAACTAAAAACTTGTTTTTATTTCAAAAACAAGGATATTTCTCTAAGTGACCCCAAACTTTTGAACAGTAGTGTATATACTGCTATATTCATTGTTTTTGGACTTTGCAATTCTCCTTGACTGTCTAGCTCTTATTTTGGTGATGGTTAGTTCTGATAGATGTTCTACATACAGTGCCTTTGGAAAGTATTCAGACCCCTTGACTTTTTCCACATGTTGTTACATTACAGCTTTATTCTTAACTGGATTTTTTTTTTTTTTAAATACTCAGCAATCTACACAGAAAACCCCATAATATTTAAACTCCCCAAATACAGGTGTGCCAAGCTTTAGCATCATATCCAAGAAGACTCAATGGTGTAATCCAGACTGGAATCGCTGCCAAATGTGCTTCAACAAAGTACTGAGTAAATGGTCTGAAAACGTACGTAAATGTGATATTTCCGTTTTTAATTTTTAATAAGTTAGCAAAAACAGTTTTTACTTTGTCTTGATGGGGTATTGTGTGTAGATTGATGAGGATTTTTTCAAATCCATTTTAGAATAAGACGAATGTAACAAAAACGTGGAACAGGTCAAGGGGTCTGAATATTTTCCATATGTTATATCTGTTTTAAGACATTGAAGTTTACACTGAAAGCATATTCATTTTTTACACTGTTTGGATTGAAGTAACCTGAAAAAAACGTTTGGTGGCCCAATAATTTCAATTTCAAAATCCCTGTAAAACTAGCTAAAACTCACAATAAACTATTCTTGTGGATCACAGACAGCTGGGTAGAGAAGTGTGTCAATGACCACAATAAAAGGCACAAGGATTTCATCATAGCCAGCCATATCAGCTAGACAGACTGACCACCTCATCCTCACGCAGTGGGGTTTGGTGACATGGTACTTTTGCCATAAAAATTTCATTACTAGAACAGGATAAAAAAAAATATTTAGACTACGGCAATTTGACTGGAACACTTAAAAGGGTTAATCTGGGATTGGCACATGCATTTCTGGACTTTTAAATTAACAATACATAGCCATTGACCTCTGTTGTTTTTCGAATCTCAGATTGCCGCTTTAAAATAACAGTACATTGTTGTAATTCTATTTCTGTAGCCTTGTCTGGTCGATGACTGGACTCAGAAGAGCAGTAAATGCCTGCCAACCCAGGTCCAGTAAAATATCCTGCACTACTATCAAAAGAACAGTGTCAAGGGGGACAATAAAAAGGCACCAGGACTCTATAGTAAGCCATATCAGCCAGACTGCTAGGCTGACATTGAGTCCTGTAGCCTTGTGTGAAAATGACTGGATTCTATGTAGTAGTAATGGCCTACTATCTATCCACCCATCCATCGCCAGATGTCCTCGCCACATAACCCACAAAACAGCTGTCTTAGAAGGAAAGGCTTCCGAGTATGCCTTTTCTCCACCAGCCTTGAATCTAGAGAGGCTGAGGGAGGGGAGGGGAGGAGAGGGATGCGGAGGAGAGAGTAGGAGAGGGATGGGGAGGTGAATGGAGGAGGAGTTGGAGGAGGAGAGGTGAATGGAGGGTTGAGAAGAGAAAAGGGAGGAGAGGGGTAGAGGGAAGGGAGGAGAGGGGTAGATGGAAGGGAGGTAGAGGGAAGGGAGGAGAGGGAGAGAAGGGAGGAGAGAAGGGAGGAGAGAAGGGAGGAGAGGGGTAGATGGAAGGGAGGTAGAGGGAAGGGAGGAGAGGGGTAGATGGAAGGGAGGAGAGAGAAGGGAGGAGAGGGGTAGAGAGAAGGGAGGAGAGGGGTAGAGGGAAGGGAGGAGAGGGGTAGAGAGAAGGGAGGAGAGGGGTAGAGGGAAGGGAGGAGAGGGGTAGAGAGAAGGGAGGAGAGGGGTAGAGAGAAGGGAGGAGAGGGGTAGAGAGAAGGGAGGAGAGGGGTAGAGGGAAGGGAGGAGAGGGAAGGGAGGAGAGGGGTAGAGGGAAGGGGGAGAGAAAAGGGAGGAGAGGGGTAGAGGGAAGGGGGAGAGAGAAGGGAGGAGAGGGGGAGAGGGAGAGAGAAGGGAGGAGAGGGGGAGAGGGAAAGGGAAAGGGGAGAGAGAAGGGAGGAGAGGGGTAGAGGGAAGGGAGGAGAGGGGTAGAGGGAAGGGAGGAGGGAGAAGGGAGGAGAGAAGGGAGGAGAGGGATAGAGGGAAGGGGGTAGAGAGAAGGGAGGAGAGGGGTAGAGGGAAGGGATGAGGAGGAGAAGGATGGAGGGATTGGTGCTGGCAGACTCGTCCTCTCTCTCCCAGCGTTGCTTTAGAATCAAAGGCTTTGTGTCATTCGTGACAACCAGATAAAGAAATGCAGCATAGAAACTTAACGGAAATGGCAGCAGAGAGTTAATATCAGACAACCTTGAGAAAGTGTGTGATCTTGTCCCTGGACTCTGACATAGCCACAGACTAACATCAACCACAAAATGAATAGAGTATACTCTAGCCATGGCAGCTAGTTCTGTGTAATAGTAGAGCCAATGCTACTCTTTCAAGAGTATAACCCCTACTATTACTTTATCACTACTAGCCTCCTGGAGCGGCACTAGAGCTAAGTTGATGTGCACGTCTCCCACCCAGAACCTGTATACGTCAGGATCTCAGTTCACGTACAAAGTAGACAGCCCCGAAGCTGCCATGGCCGATCTCGTGGAGGTCACAGAAGACTTCCTCTGGGTCATCTTTGAAGAAGAGGTCGGCCTGTTCCGGGTCCTTTGGCACACCCTTCCGCGTGGACGAGGGCATGGTGGGTGGGCGGGTGGGTGCTAGACGGTACCGTGGTTACCGCGGTGTTCCACCTCACTGCAGCTCCTCCTCCTCATCCACGCGCCCCGCATTCACCATAGCAACCTGGACGGAACACAAACGTACACGTTTGAGAGGGAGTAAGGCCAACACACAACAAACAGCTGACATGTAGTGTATCAGTTTGGTGTATTCATATGATCACTTCACAACATGACTTGTCAACTAAATGGACAATAGAGCGTTTCGAGATGACATTTACCAACCAGGACCTACAGGATAAACATGCAGGAACATACACACAGTTCAAAACACCTGATTCGGTACCAACACCTGTCTACAACCGTATCCTACTCATCACCATTTAACGTATGTGCTTTGGTCACGTGGACAGTTGGCAGGGTAGAGGAAAGGGAAGGAGACGGTCATGCTCACTATCTCGTCCTGCTGTTCAACCATGCAGAAAATCACTCTCACACACACGGACACACACACACACACACACACACACACACACACACACACACACACACACACACACACACACACACACACACACACAGAGGACAGCTGCAGCCGCTCGCTGTGAGTCATTGGTGCATCACTTCCACACACAAACACACAGAGAGAGAATAGAGAGGGCCACGTGATCACACACACGTAGGCTTGGGCGATATACTGTTTATACCGTATACCGGAGTATTTCCAAATACTGACCATATGATTTCCAATACCGTAAAAAATATTAAATATAGATATATAGTATTTTTTGTATTTTTTTAGTGATGGGAATAACTTATGCGGAGGCTGCCTGAGTCCATGCTACGCTACTGCTTATAAACTAGAACTATAAGAAATCTAAGATGTATCAAATGATATCCAGTTCAGGGCTCTAGCTATGCATTAAATGGTTTGGTAACTTTCTGTTCATAGTACTGTAGTACAGTGCCTTGCAAAAGTATTCACCCACCTCTGCGTTTTCCCTATTTTGTTGCATTACAATCTGTAATTTAATTGGATTTTATTTTGATTTCATGTAATGGACATACAAAAACTCAAGTTTTGATTTTTTGTCTTATTTCTTTGTCTTATTTTTTTGCATCTTCAAAGTGGTAGGCATGTTGTTTAAAACAAATTATACAACCCCCCCCAAAAATCAATTTTAATTCCAGGCAACAAAATAGGAAAAATGCCAAAGGGGGTACTTACTGTCACAAGCCACTGTAAGTGGCTAGATGTCAAGATCAAGCTTTTTGGTTACAGCCGAGACATTCAATCCCCTTCTGGATCAAGATTCCCGTTGCCTAAATTGTTTAGTGCGTAGAAAAAAGTGCACACTGAATTTTTTTTTAAACGCAACATATAAAGTGTTCCCATGTTCCATGAGCTGAAATAAAATACCAGAATTTTTCACAAAAAGCTTACTTCTCTCAAATGTTGTGCACAAATTTGTTTACATTCCTGTAAGCGAGAGTTTCTGCTTGCCAATATAATCCATCCACCTGACAGGTGTGGCACATCAAGAAGCTGATTAATCAGAATGTATCATTCCACAGGTGCACCTTGTGCGGGGGACAATAAAGGCCACTAAAATGTGCAGTTTTGTCACAACATGATGACACAGATGTCTCAAGTTGAGGGAGCGTGCAATTGGCATGTTGATTACAAGAATGTCCACAAACATTGTTATAGAGAATTTGGCAGTATGTCCAACTGGCCTCACAACCGCAGATAATGTGTATGGCGTTGTGTGGGCGAGCGGTTTGCTTATGTCAGCATTGTGAACAGAGTGCCCCATGGTGGCAGTGGAGTTATGGTATGGCCAGTTATAAGCTACAGACAACGAACACAATTGCATTTTTATCAATGGCAATTTGAATGCACAGAGATACTGTGACGAGATCCTGAGGCCCATTGTCGTACCATTCATCCGCCGCCATCACCTCATGTTTCAGCATGATAATGCACGGCCCCATGTCGCAAGGATCTGTACACAATTCCTGGAAGCTGATAATGTCCCAGTTCTTCCATGGCCTGCATACTCACCAGATGTCACCAGATGTTCATTGAGCATGTTTGGGATGTGTACGACAGCGTGTTCCAGTTCCCACCAATATCCAGCAACTTTGCACAGCCATTGAAGAGGAGTGGGAAAACATTCCACATCACAATCAACAGCCTAATCAACTTTATGCATGAGACAAAAGGTGGTCACACCAGATACTGAATGGTTCACGGCCCCTACTTTTTTTTTTTTTTAAAGGTACACTACATGACCAAATGTATGTAGACACCTGCTCATCGAACATCCGATTCCAAAATTATGAGCATCATTATGGAGTTGGTCCCCCTTTGCTGCTATAACAGACTCCACTCTTCTGGGAAGGCTTTCCACTAGATGTTGGAACATTGCTGAAGGGACTTGCTTCCATTCAGCCACAAGAGCATTAGTGAGGTCGGGCACTGATGTTGGGCGATTAGGCCTGGCTCGCAGTCAGCATTCCAATTCATCCCGAAGGTGTTCGATGGGGTTGAGGTCAGGGCTCTGTGCAGGCCTGTCAAGTTCTTACACACAGATCGACAAAACATTCCTGAATGGACTTCGCTTTTTGCACAAGGGCATTGTCATACTGAAACAGGAAATGGCCTTCCCCAAACTGTTGCCACAAAGTTGGAAGCCCAGAATCATCTAGAATGTATGCTGTAGTGTTAAGAGGCCTAGCCTGAACCATGAAAAATAGCCCCTGATCTTTATTCCTTCTCCACCAAATCTGACAGTTGGCAGTATGCATTGGGGCAGGTAGCATTCTCATGGGTTCTGTCAAATCCAGGTGAAGTGTGATTCATTACTCCAGAGTCCAATGGCGGCGTTTCCAAACCCATTTTCATGAATCTCCAGACAAACAGTTCTTGTGCTGACGTTGCTTCCAGAGAGGCATTTTGGAACTCGGTAGTGAGTTGGAAGACAGACCGTTTCTGCGCCCATCAGTACTCGGTGGTCCCGTTCTGTGATCTTGTGTAGCCTACAACCTCGCGGCTGAGCTGTTGTTGCTCCTAGACGTTTCCACTTCACAATAAAATGACTTACAATTTACCGGGGCAGTGCTAGCAGGGCAGGAATTTGATATACTGACTTGCTGGAAAGGTGGCATCCTATCACGGTGCCACATTGAAAGTCACTGAGCTCTTCAGTAAGCCCATTCTACTGCCAATGTTTGTCTATTGAGTTTGCATGGTTGTGTGCTCGATTTTATACACCTGTCAGCAATGTGTGTGGCTGAAATAGCCTAATCCACTCATTTGAAGGGGTGTACACATACTTGTGTATATATAGTGTATCTGTAATCAACAGATGCATATCTGTATTCCCAGTCATGTGAAATCCATAGATTAGGGCCTAATTAATTAATTTATAATTGCCTGATTTCCTTATATGAAATCTGTCAAATCCTTGAAATTGTTGCGTTTATATTTTTTGTTCAGTATACATAGCGCCCCTTGTGTGCACTTCCGGTAATACCATATACCTCAGTATGGTACAGAAACACTATGAACATCTGCATACCGCTCAACCCTACACACACAGCGAGTGTAGCCAGGCAGAGACAGTCAGACAATGATCATCATCATAATTCTCATGAGCTTCATCTTAGAGGTATTCATTGTTTTCAGATACAATGTGTCATATCAAACAATCTACTGTTCAAAAAGGCATGGCCATATTTGTTCCTTTTTCACATGAAAGGCATGGAATGACACGGATTATGTAGAACCTTCGGAACAATGGTGTGTTCTGTGTGGTACATGCAGACTTGGCTTCCTGCCTGACTTCTTATCTAGCTCTACAATGACATAGACAGTTCATTATGTTCTCATGCTAACTAACTGTAGTGTGGTTGAGGTATTTCTCCTGAGCCGCAGCAGACCCTCTCTGAGCTGGTTACCACACCTCAGACGTCACTGACGTTTGGTAGGAAACGGTGTGAATAACCTATAAATAATGGATGACAAGCCTGGTTACAGGGGTTCTAATGTGTAAGCTACAATACTGTACATTGTGTTGTACTCTTGGTATTCCATCATTGTGTTTAACTAAAGTTCAGTTCTCACATACATTATCATTGCTACGTAATACCCGTGATAAACATGGGTTGAAACATAAAAATAAAAAACATGAATTGGTTCCACCATTGATGTTAGTAATGGGAGAACTACTGCCAATTTATCACAGTTCAGGATCAAGATTCATCACAGTTCAGGGTCAAGATTTCTCCATGTGTTCTGGATGCCATGTCTCTGGCTGGACTGGAGAAAATTATCGACACAGAACAATAAATACACCCGTAAGCTATAGATAAACTACAAGCCTTCATTGACCCTTCCGACGTATGCCAACAGGGAAAACACAGTGTGTGTGTGTAAGCCATGTTTTGTTTCCATTTACCCCAAATCCATATAAAGCATTTCAAGTCTCCTACTTCCGGCGCCGACTGAGATGGCCGCCTCGCTTCGCGTTCCTAGGAAACTATGCAGTTTTTTGTTTTTTTACGTGTTATTTCTTACATTAGTACACCAGGTCATCTTAGGTTTCATTACATACAGTCGAGAAGAACTACTGAATATAAGATCAGCGCCAACTCACCATCAGTACGACCAAGAATATGTTTTCCGCGACGCGGATCCGGTGTTCTGCCTTACAAACAGGACAACGGAATGGATCGCATGCAGCGACCCAAGGAAACGACTCCGAAAAAGAGGGAAACGAGGCGGTGTTCTGGTCAGACTCCGAAAAAGGGCACATCGCGCACCACTCCCCAGCATTCTTCTTGCCAATGTCCAGTCTCTTGACAACAAGGTTGACGAAATCCGAGCAAGGGTAGCATTCCAGAGGGACATCAGAGACTGCAACGTTCTCTGCTTCACAGAAACATGGCTTACTGGGAAGACGCTATCCGATGCGGTGCAGCCAACGGGTTTCTCCACGCATCGCTCCGACAGAAACAAACATCTTTCTGGTAAGAAGAGTGGCGGGGCGTATGCCTCATGACTAACGAGACATGGTGTGATGAAGGAAACATACAGGAACTCAAATCCTTCTGTTCACCTGATTTAGAATTCCTCACAATCAAATGTAGACCGCATTATCTTCCAAGAGAATTCTCCTCGATTATAATCACAGCCGTATATCCCCCCCCAAGCAGACACATCGATGGCTCTGAACGAACTTTATTTAACTCTTTGCAAACTGGAAACCATTTATCCGGAGGCTGCATTCATTGTAGCTGGGGATTTTAACAAAACTAATCTGAAAACAAGACTCCCTAAATTTTACCAGCATATCGATTGCGCAACCAGGGGTGGTAAAACCTTGGATCATTGTTACTCTAACTTCCCGACGCATATAAGGCCCTGCCCCGCCCCCCTTCGGAAAAGCTGACCACGACTCCATTTTGCTGATCCCTGCCTACAGGCAGAAACTAAAACAAGAGGCTCCCACGCTGAGGTCTGTCCAACGCTGGTCAGACCAAGCTGACTCCACACTCCAAGACTGCTTCCATCACGTGGACTGGGACATGTTTTTAGCCAGATGGTAATATTGACGCGACACGCTGATTCGTGTGAAGTTCATTAGAACGTGCGTCGAAGATGTCGTTCCCATAGCAACGATAAAAACATTCCCAAACCAGAAACCGTGGATTGATGGCAGCACTGAAACTGAAAGCGCGAACCACTGCTTTTAATCAGGGCAAGGTGTCTGGTAATATGTCCGAATATAAACAATGCAGCTATTCCCTCCGCAAGGCTATTAAACAAGCTAAGCGTCAGTACAGAGACAAAGTGGAATCTCAATTCAATGGCTCAGACACAAGAGGCATGTGGCAGGGTCTACAGTCAATCACGGACTACAAGAAGAAACCCAGCCCAGTCACGGACCAGGATGTCTTGCTCCCAGGCAGACTAAATAACTTTTTTGCCCGCTTTGAGGACAATACAGTGCCACTGACACGGCCTGCAACGAAAACATGTGGTCTCTCCTTCACTGCAGCCGAGGTGAGTAAGACATTTAAACGTGTTAACCCTCGCAAGGCTGCAGGCCCAGACGGCATCCCCCCGCGCGCCCTCAGAGCATGCAGACCAGCTGGCCAGTGTGTTTACGGACATATTCAATCAATCCCTATACCAGTCTGCTGTTCCCACATGCTTCAAGAGGGCCACCATTGTTCCTGTTCCCAAGAAAGCTAAGGTAACTGAGCTAAACGACTACCGCCCCGTAGCACTCACTTCCGTCATCATGAAGTGCTTTGAGAGACTTGTCAAGGACCATATCACCTCCACCCTACCTGACACCCTAGACCCACTCCAATTTGCTTACCGCCCAAATAGGTCCACAGACGATGCAATCTCAACCACACTGCACACTGCCCTAACCCAACTGGACAAGAGGAATACCTATGTGAGAATGCTGTTCCATCGACTACAGCTCCGCATTCAATACCATAGTACCCTCCAAGCTCGTCATCAAGCTCGAGACCCTGGGTCTCGACCCCGCCCTGTGCAACTGGGTACTGGACTTCCTGACGGGCCGCCCACAGGTGGTGAGGGTAGGCAACAACATCTCCTCCCCGCTGATCCTCAACACGGGGCCCCACAAGAAGGGTGCGTTCTGAGCCCTCTCCTGTACTCCCTGTTCACCCACGACTGCGTGGCCATGCACGCCTCCAACTCAATCATCAAGTTTGCGGACGACACAACAGTGGTAGGCTTGATTACCAACAACGACGAGACGGCCTACAGGGAGGAGGTGAGGGCCCTCGGAGTGTGGTGTCAGGAAAATAACCTCACACTCAACGTCAACAAAACTAAGGAGATGATTGTGGACTTCATGGGGAAACAGCAGGGAACACCCCCTATCCACATCGATGGATCAGTAGTGGAGAGGGTAGCAAGTTTTAAGTTCCTCGGCATACACATCACAGACAAACTGAATTGGTCCACTCACACTGACAGCGTCGTGAAGAAGGCGCAGCAGCGCCTCTTCAACCTCAGGAGGCTGAAGAAATTCGGCTTGTCACCAAAAGCACTCACAAACTTCTACAGATGCACAATCGAGAGCATCCTGGCGGGCTGTATCACCGCCTGGTACGGCAACTGCTCCGCCCTCAACCGTAAGGCTCTCCAGAGGGTAGTGAGGTCTGCACAACGCATCACCAAACTACCTGCCCTCCAGGACACCTACACCACCCGATGTTACAGGAAGGCCATAAAGATCATCAAGGACATCAACCACCGAACCACTGCCTGTTCACCCCGCTATCATCCAGAAGGCGAGGTCAGTACAGGTGCATCAAAGCTGGGACCGAGAGACTGAAAAACAGCTTCTATCTCAAGGCCATCAGACTGTTAAACAGCCACCACTAACATTGAGTGGCTGCTGCCAAACACTGTCATTGACACTGACCCAACTCCAGCCACTTTAATAATGGGAATTGATGGGAAATGATGTAAATATATCACTAGCCACTTTAAACAATGCTACCTTATATAATCTTACTTTTTACCCTACATTATTCATCTCATATGCATATGTATATACTGTACTCTAGATCATCGACTGCATTCTTATGTCACTAGCCACTTTAACTATGCCACTTTGTTTACTTTGTCTACATACTCATCTCATATGTATATACTGTACTCGATACCATCTACTGTATGCTGCTCTGTACCATCACTCATTCATATATCCTTATGTACATATTCCTTATCCCCTTACACTGTGTATAAGACAGTAGTTTTGGAATTGTTAGTTAGATTACTTGTTGGTTATCACTGCATTGTCGGAACTAGAAGCACAAGCATTTCGCTACACTCGCATTAACATCTGCTAACCATGTGTATGTGACAAATAAAATTTGATTTGATTTGATGTGTGTGTGTGTGTGTGTCTCCCTCTTCATTGCATCATCCCAGTCTGTCTCCACTCCCCCACACACCACTCAATCTGAATACACAGTTTACACCAGATAAAAGAACAGAGAGAGAGGGTTGGGGAGGGAGAGAATAGAGGTTGAGTGAGAGAGATGAGAATGAACAGAGAAATTAAGAGAATAAAGAGATGAGAGAGAGAGAGAGAGAGATGGGTCAGGGATAGATAGAAGGATAGAGGGTCAGAGATAGATAGAAGGATAGAGGGTCGGAGATAGATAGAAGGATGGAGGGTCGGAGATAGAGATTTGCTTCCAAACACCCAGCGCGCCCTATGTTACGCACGCCTCTATGAAGAGGGAACGCGACACCCTGCTACAACTAAACTCTCCGTGAAGTGAAAAAGGTATGGACTGTAGGTGCGAGTAAGGATGACAACAGACAGAATGTGGTACCGTTTACAAGGACTTTATTCCTTTACACGGTAATATGGGGAAAAGGGGCTGGACGGAACCAAAGCAAAGAAAGTAAATTTCAAAGCCCCCCTCTCCTATCTTACCTGCCTACCCACTACTTACCTAATTTAGCACCACCTGGTGCCCTAACCAAAATACAGGGGGTGGTCCGCCCAGGTCTTACCTAGTGTGCCTAGACAGCGAATATGCTACGGGTATATGTATGCCCGCGGGCCTCTTGCCTAAGCACTCCCAAGGTGCCTTCCCCTTCTCCCCCTGGGAACAAATGAAACAGAATATTAAACAATTTTCAAACAAACTAACAAACGACATCAAATAAGCTCTATCTGAGCAACAAACTCATTAAATATACCAACTCTCAGCAAAATCAACCTCTATCAAAATCTCTAGCAAAATCTCTCTACAAAAAGATCTCAGAAAATCTCTCTACAAAAAGATCTCTCTCCTGAACAGAACACTGGCTTTTATATAGCGTCTGAGGGAATGGGTAATTGGAGACAGCTGCGTCTTGACGAGGGGGCGGAGTCAGCTCTCCAATTAGCCCTGGAGTCGACCAATCAGCTGTTTGAAGGATTTCCGGAAGCCATTTCCTGAAATAAACACATGCACAAACACACACTACAACACAAACTGGGGAACGTAACACCCTAGACCTTCTGTCTGAGGACCAACTAGGTTCACCTAGCCACATAATAATACACACAGGCACAAATGACCTGAGAGCACAGCAGGAAAGGGTGGCCACAGCACTGAAGGTAGATATTGAAAAAGCTTCTTCTACTTCCCCCAACGCACAAGTGGTTATCTCCACCCTGCTACCACGAAAAGACTTCCACCCTGCCACAATACAGCAGGTAATTTATTTTTTAATTTATACCTTTATTTAACTAGGCAAGTCAGTTAAGAACACATTCTTATTTTCAATGACGGCCTAGGAATGGTGGGTTAACTGCCTCATTCAGGGGCAGAACGACAGATTTTCACCTTACAACCTTACAGTTAACTTGTTCAACGCAATAACGACCTGCCTCTCTCTCGTTGCACTCCACAAGGAGACTGCCTGTTACGCGAATGCAGTAAGCCAATGTAAGTTGCTAGCTAGCATTAAACTTATAAAAAACAATCAATCATAATCACTAGTTAACTACACATGGTTGATGATATTACTAGATATTATCTAGCGTGTCCTGCGTTGCATATAATCTGACTGAGCATACAAGCATACAAATTTCTAAGTATCTGACTGAGCGGTGGTAGGCAGAAGCAGCCGCATAAACATTCATTCAAACAGCACTTTAGAGCGTTTTGCCAGTAGCTCTTCGTTGTGCATCAAGCATTGCGCTGTTTATGACTTCAAGCCTATCAACTCCCGAGATGAGGCTGGTGTAACCGAAGTGAAATGGCTAGCTAGTTAGCGCGCGCTAATAGAGGTTCAAACGTCGCTCGCTATGAGCCTTCTAGTAGTTGTTCCCCTTGCTCTGCATGGGTAACGCTGCTTCGATGGTGGCTGTTGTCGTTGTGTTGCTGGTTCGAGCTATACTTACACTGGCAATACTAAAGTGCCTATAAGAACATCCAATAGTCAAAGGTTAATGAAATACAAATGGTATAGAGGGAAATAGTCCTATAATTCCTATAATAACTACAACCTAAAACTTCTTACCTGGAAATATTGAAGACTGATGTTAAAAGGAACCACAAGCTTTCATATGTTCTCATGGTCTGAGCAAGGAACTGAAACGTTAGCTTTCTTACATGGCACATATTGCACTTTTACTTTCTTCTCCAACGCTTTGTTTTTGCATTATTTAAACCAAATTGAACATGTTTCATGATTTACTTGAGGCTAAATTGATTTTATTGATGTATTATATTAAGTTTAAATAATAAACAAATAAAAGAAATTGTCCGATTAATCGGTATCGGCTTTTTTTGGTCCTCCAATAATCGGTATCGGTATTGAAAAATCATAATCGGTCGACCTCTAATCCAGACCACAGCACCCCCAGCCACATCCACACGCCCACCCCAACCAATCAACACTCCCCCACATCAACCATGCCCACACCCCATTTAGGCCCCCTCAGATCAGACCTATGCCCAGACCTCAATCCTTTCCAGGCCCAGGGACATGTACTAGTCTGTGGCGACCTAAATGCCAGAACCGGACAAGAACCTGACACCCTCAGCACACAGGGGGACAAACACCTGCCTGGAGATGACAGCATTCCCTCCCCAATATGATCCCTAGGCACAACTATGACAACATAACCAACAAAAACGGGTCACAACTCCTGCAGCTCTGTCGCACACTGGGTATGTACATTGTCAAGGTACACATATAGCTCATCTCTTGGCAGCAGTACTGTAGACTACTTTTGTGACTAGGGGGCAGTATTTTCATTATTGTAAAAATAACGTACCCAAAGTAAACAGGATATTTTGTTAGGACAAGATGCTAGAATAAGCATGTAATTGACAGCTTAGGATAGAAAACACTCTAACGTTTCCAAAACGGTAAAAATATTGTCTGTGAATATAACAGAACTGATATTGCAGGCGAAAGCCTGAGAAAAATCCAATCCGGAAGTGCCTCGTGTTTTGAAAGCTCTGCGTTCCAATGCGTCCCTATTGAGCAGTGAATGGGTTATCAACCAGATTACTTTTTCTACGTATTCCCCAAGGTGTCTACAGCATTGTGACGTAGTTTTACACATTTATGTTGAAGAATACCCGTAAGCGGCTACATTGTGTAAGTGGTCACCTGATGACTCTCAGAGTGACTCTCACGTAAAATACAGAGGTAGCCATTATTCTAATTGGTCCTACTGAAAAACCAATTGTCCCGGTGGATATATTATCTAATAGATATTTGAAAAACACCTTGAAGATTGATTATAAACAACGTTTGCCATGTTTCTGTCGATATTATGGAGCTAATTTTGAATATTTTTTGGCGTTTTCGTGACCGTAATTTCCGGTCGATTTCTCAGCCAAACGTGAAGAAACAAACGGAGCTATTTTGCCCTACAAAAATAATATTTTTGGAAAAAATGAACATTGGCTATCGAACTGGGAGTCTCGTGAGTGAAAACATCCCAAAGCTCATCAAAGGTAAACAATTTAATTTGATTGCTTTTCTGATTTCCGTGACCAAGTTACCTGCTGCTAGCTGGACAAAATGTTATGCTAGGCTATCGATAAACTTACACAAATGCTTGTCTAGCTTTGGCTGTAAAACATATTTTGAAAATCTGAGATGACAGGATGATTAACAAAAGGCTAAGCTGTGTCTAAGTATATTTCACTTGTGATTTTCATGAATAGGAATATTTTCTAGTAATATTTATGTCCATTGCGTTATGCTAATTAGTGTCAGTTGATGATTACGCTCCCGGATCCGGGATGGGGAGTCACTAGAGGTTAATTCATCACTGACCTCAACCCAGAGTCTCTCAGAGCGTTCACAGTCAGCCCACCGACACCCCTATCAGACCACAGCAAAATCACAATCTACTTGAACAGAGCAATACTCAATCATGAGGCATCAAAGCCAAAGGAACTGAGTAACATTAAGAAATGCTATAGATGGAAGGAATCCTCTCAGCTTCCCTATCAAATCTAAAAATCTCAAATAGAAAACCGAAGAAAACAAACAACAATGACAAATGGTTTGATGAAAAATGCAAAAATCTAAGAAAGAAATTGAGAAACCTGTCCAACCAAAAACATAGAGACCCAGAAAACCTGAGTTTACCACTTCACTATGGTGAATCACTAAAACAATACAGAAATACACTACGGAAAAAGAAGGAACAGCACATCAGAAATCAGCTCAATGTAATTGAAGAATCCATAGACTCTAACCACAAAATTGGAAAACACTAAACAAACAACAACACGAAGAATTATCTATCCAAAATGGAGATGTATGGGTAAACCACTTATCCAATCTATTTGGCTCTATAACAAAGAATAAAGAGCAAAAACATATACAAATACAAATCTTAGAATTAACTATTAAAGACTACCAGAACCCACTGGATTCTCCAATTACCTTGAATGAGCTACAGGACTAAATAAAAACCATCCAACCCCAAAAGGCCTGTGGGGTTGATGGTATCCTTAATGAAATGATCAAATATACAGACAATAAATTCCAATTGGCTATACTAAAACTCTTTAACATCATCCTTAGCTCTGGCATCTTCCCCAATATTTGGAACCAATGACTGATCACCCAAATCCACAAATGTGGAGACAAATTTGACCCCAATAACTACTGTGGGATATGCGTCAACAGCAACCTTGGAAAAATCCTCTGCAATATCATTAACAGCAGACTTCAAATCAAATCAAATCAAATTTTATTTGTCACATACACATGGTTAGCAGATGTTAATGCGAGTGTAGCGAAATGCTTGTGCTTCTAGTTCCGACAATGCAGTGATAACCAACAAGTAATCTAACTAACAATTCCAAAACTACTGTCTTATACACAGTGTAAGGGGATAAAGAATATGTACATAAGGATATATGAATGAGTGATGGTACAGAGCAGCATACAGTAGATGGACTTCGAGTACAGTATATACATATGAGATGAGTATGTAGACAAAGTAAACAAAGTGGCATAGTTAAAGTGGCTAGTGATACATGTATTACATAAGGATGCAGTCGATGATGTAGAGTACAGTATATACGTATGCATATGAGATGAATAATGTAGGGTAAGTAACATTATATAAGGTAGCATTGTTTAAAGTGGCTAGTGATATATTTACATAATTTCCCATCAATTCCCATTATTAAAGTGGCTGGAGTTGGGTCAGTGTCAATGACAGTGTGTTGGCAGCAGCCACTCAATGTTAGTGGTGGCTGTTTAACAGTCTGATGGCCTTGAGATGGAAGCTGTTTTTCAGTCTCTCGGTCCCAGCTTTGATGCACCTGTACTGACCTCGCCTTCTGGATGATAGCGGGGTGAACAGGCAGTGGTTCGGGTGGTTGATGTCCTTGATGATCTTTATGGCCTTCCTGTAACATCGGGTGGTGTAGGTGTCCTGGAGGGCAGGTAGTTTTGCCCCGGTGATGCGTTGTGCAGACCTCACTACCCTCTGGAGAGCCTTACGGTTGAGGGCGGAGCAGTTGCCGTACCAGGCGGTGATACAGCCCGCCAGGATGCTCTCGATTGTGCATCTGTAGAAGTTTGTGAGTGCTTTTGGTGACAAGCCGAATTTCTTCAGCCTCCTGAGGTTGAAGAGGCGCTGCTGCGCCTTCTTCACGACGCTGTCAGTGTGAGTGGACCAATTCAGTTTGTCTGTGATGTGTATGCCGAGGAACTTGCTACCCTCTCCACTACTGTTCCATCGATGTGGATAGGGGGGTGTTCCCTCTGCTGTTTCCTGAAGTCCACAATCATCTCCTTAGTTTTGTTGACGTTGAGTGTGAGGTTATTTTCCTGACACCACACTCCGAGGGCCCTCACCTCCTCCCTGTAGGCCGTCTCGTCGTTGTTGGTAATCAAGCCTACCACTGTTGTGTCGTCCGCAAACTTGATGATTGAGTTGGAGCGTGCGTGGCCACGCAGTCGTGGGTGAACAGGGAGTACAGGAGAGGGCTCAGAACGCACCCTTGTGGGGCCCCCGTGTTGAGGATCAGCGGGGAGGAGATGTTGTTGCCTACCCTCACCACCTGGGGGCGGCCCGTCAGGAAGTCCAGTACCCAGTTGCACAGGGCGGGGTCGAGACCCAGGGTCTCGAGCTTGATGACGAGCTTGGAGGGTACTATGGTGTTGAATGCCGAGCTGTAGTCGATGAACAGCATTCTCACATAGGTATTCCTCTTGTCCAGGTGGGTTAGGGCAGTGTGCAGTGTGGTTGAGATTGCATCGTCTGTGGACCTATTTGGGCGGTAAGCAAATTGGAGTGGGTCTAGGGTGTCAGGTAGGGTGGAGGTGATATGGTCCTTGACTAGTCTCTCAAAGCACTTCATGATGACGTAAGTGAGTGCTACGGGGCGGTAGTCGTTTAGCTCAGTTACCTTAGCTTTCTTGGGAACAGGAACAATGGTGGCCCTCTTGAAGCATGTGGGAACAGCAGACTGGTATAGGGATTGATTGAATATGTCCGTAAACACACCGGCCAGCTGGTCTGCGCATGCTCTGAGGGCGCGGCTGGGGATGCCGTCTGGGCCTGCAGCCTTGCGAGGGTTAACACGTTTAAATGTCTTACTCACCTCGGCTGCAGTGAAGGAGAGACCGCATGTTTTCGTTCCAGGCCGTGTCAGTGGCACTGTATTGTCCTCAAAGCGGGCAAAAAAGTTATTTAGTCTGCCTGGGAGCAAGACATCCTGGTCCGTGACTGGGCTGGGTTTCTTCTTGTAGTCCGTGATTGACTGTAGACCCTGCCACATGCCTCTTGTGTCTGAGCCATTGAATTGAGATTCCACTTTGTCTCTGTATTGACGCTTAGCTTGTTTAATAGCCTTGCGGAGGGAATAGCTGCATTGTTTATATTCTGTCATGTTTCCGGTCACCTTGCCCTGATTAAAAGCAGTGGTTCGCGCTTTCAGTTTCACGCGAATGCTGCCATCAATCCACGGTTTCTGGTTAGGGAATGTTTTTATCGTTGCTATGGGAACGACATCTTCGACGCACGTTCTAATGAACTCGCACACCGAATCAGCGTATTCGTCAATATTTTTATCTGACGCAATACGAAACATGTCCCAGTCCACGTGATGGAAGCAGTCTTGGAGTGTGGAGTCAGCTTGGTCTGACCAGCGTTGGACAGACCTCAGCGTGGGAGCCTCTTGTTTTAGTTTCTGCCTGTAGGCAGGGATCAGCAAAATGGAGTCGTGGTCAGCTTTTCCGAAAGTGGGGCGGGGCAGGGCCTTATATGCGTCGCGGAAGTTAGAGTAACAATGATCCAAGGTTTTACCACCCCTGGTTGCGCAATCGATATGCTGATAAAATTTAGGGAGTCTTGTTTTCAGATTAGCTTTGTTAAAATCCCCAGCTACAATGAATGCAGCCTCCGGATAAATGGTTTCCAGTTTGCAAAGAGTTAAATAAAGTTCGTTCAGAGCCATCGATGTGTCTGCTTGGGGGATATATACGGCTGTGATTATAATCGAAGAGAATTCTCTTGGAAGATAATGCGGTCTACATTTGATTGTGAGGAATTCTAAATCAGGTGAACAGAAGGATTTGAGTTCCTGTATGTTTCCTTCATCACACCATGTCTCGTTAGTCTTGAGGCATACGCCCCCGCCACTCTTCTTACCAGAAAGATGTTTGTTTCTGTCGGCGCGATGCGTGGAGAAACCCGTTGGCTGCACCGCATCGGATAGCGTCTCTCCAGTGAGCCATGTTTCCGTGAAGCAGAGAACGTTGCAGTCTCTGATGTCCCTCTGGAATGCCACCCTTGCTCGGATTTCGTCAACCTTGTTGTCAAGAGACTGGACATTGGAAAGAAGAATGCTGGGGAGTGGTGCGCGATGTGCCCTTTTTCGGAGTCTGACCAGAAGACCGCCTCGTTTCCCTCTTTTTCGGAGTCGTTTCCTTGGGCCGCTGCATGCGATCCATTCCGTTGTCCTGTTTGTAAGGCAGAACACAGGATCCGCGTCGCGGAAAACATATTCTTGGTCGTACTGATGGTGAGTTGACGCTGATCTTATATTCAGTAGTTCTTCTCGACTGTATGTAATGAACCCTAAGATGACCTGGGGTACTAATGTAAGAAATAACACGTAAAAAAACAAAAAACTGCATAGTTTCCTAGGAACGCGAAGCGAGGCAGCCATCTCTGTCGGCGCCGGAAGTATTGTACATTTCCTCAATGAAAACGATGTACTGAGCAAATGTCAAATTGGCTTTTTATCGTACAACAGACCATGTATTCACCCTGCACACCCTAATTGACAACCAAACAAACCAAAATTTGGTTTGAGGGTCTTCTATACAAATTGATGGAAAGTGGTTTTGGGGGTAAAACATACAACATTATCAAATCCATGTACACAAACAACAAGGGTGCGGTTAAAATTGGCAAAAAACACACATTTCTTCCCACAGGGCCGTGGGGTGAGACAGGGATGCAGCTTAAGCCCCACCCTCTTCAACATATATATCAACGAATTGGCGCGGGCACTAGAAAAGTCTGCAGCACCCAGCATCACCCTACTAGAATCTGAAGTCAAATGTCTACTGATGATCTGGTGCTTCTGTCACCAACCAAGGAGGGCCTACAGCAGCACCGAGATATTCTGCACAGATTCTGCCAGACCTGGGCCCTGACAGTAAATCTCAGTAAGACCAAAATAATGGTGTTCCGAAAAAGGTCCAGTCGCCAGGACCACAAATAGAAATACCATCTAGACACCATTGCCCTAGAGCACACAAAAAACTATACATACATTGGCCTAAACATCAGCGCCACAGGTAACTTCCACAAAGCTGTGAACGATCTGAGAGACAAGGCAAGAAGGGCATTCAATGCCATCAAAAGGAACACAAAATTCAACATACCCATTAGGATCGGACTAAAAATACTTGAATCAGTCATAGAGCCCATTGCCCTTTATGGTTGTGAGTTCTGGGGTCCGCTCACCAACCAAGATTTCACAAAATGGGACAAACACCAAATTGAGACTCTGCATGCAGAATTCTGCAAAAATATCCTCCGTGTTTAACGTAGAACATCAAATAATGCATGCAGAGCAGAATTAGGCCGATACCCACTAATTATCAAAATCCAGAAAAGAGCCGTTAAATTCTACAACCACCTAAAAGGAAGCGATTCCCAAACCTTCCATATCAAAGCCATCACCTACAGAGAGATTAATCTGGAGAAGAGTCCCCTAAGCAAGCTGGTCCTGGGGCTCGGTTCACAAACACAAACACACCCCACAGAGCCCCAGGACAACAGCACAATTAGACCCAAGCAAAACAAAAAGATAATTACTTGACACATTGGAAAGAATTAACAAAAAAACAGAGCGAACTAGAATGCTATTTGATTCTACACAGAGAGTACACAGCGGCAGAATACCTGACCACTGTGACTGACCCAAAATTAAGGAAAGCTTTGACTATGTACAGACTCAGTGAGCATAGCCTTGCTATTGAGAAAGGCCGCCGTAGGCAGACATGGCTCTCAAGAGAAGACAGGCTATGTGCACACTGCCCACAAAATGAGGTGGAAACTGAGCTGCACTTCCTAACCTCCTGCCCAATGTATGACCATATTAGAGACACATATTTCCCTCAGATTACACAGATCCACAAATAATTTGAAAACAAACTCAAATTTGATAAACTCCCATATCTACTGGGTGAAATTCCACAGTGTGCCATCACAGCAGCAAGATTTGTGACCTGTTGCCACAAGAAAAGGGCAACCAGTGAAGAACAAACACCATTGTAAACACAACCCATACTTATGCTTATTTATTTTCCCTTGTGTACTTTAATAATTTGTACATTGTTACACTGTATATATACACATGTGACATTTGTAATGTCTTTATTGTTTTGAAACGTATCTATGTGAAATGTTTACTGTACATTTTTATTGTTTATTTCACTTTTGTATATTATCTACCTCACTTCATTTGGCAATGTTAAAACATGTTTCCCATGCCAATAAAGCCCCTTGAATTGAATATATCGAAGGATAGAGGGTCAGAGATAGATAGAAGGATAGAGGGTCAGAGGTAGATAGAACGATAGAGGATAGAGGGTCCGAGAAAGAGAGAAGGATAGAGGGTCGGGGGTAGATATATAGAATGATAGAGGGTCAGAGATAGATAGAAGGATAGAGGATAGAGGGTCAGAGATAGATAGAAGGATAGAGGATAGGGGACAGATATATAGAAGGATAGAGGATAGAGGGTCAGAGATAAATATATAGAAGGATAGCGGGTCAGAGATAGAAGGATAGCGGGTCAGAGATATATAGAAGGATAGCGGGTCAGAGATAGATAGAAGGATATAGGGTCAGAGATAGATATATAGAAGGATAGCAGGTCAGAGATAAATAGAACGGTAGCGGGTCAGAGATAGATATATAGAAGGATAGCGGGTCAGAGATAGATAGAAGGATAGCGGGTCAGAGATAGATATATAGAAGGATAGCGGGTCAGAGATAGATAGAAGGATACAGGGTCGGAGATAGATAGAAGGATAGAGGGTTGGGGATAGATAGAAGGATAGAGGGTCAGGGCTAGAAGGATAGAGGATATAGGGTCAGGGATAGAAGGATAGAGGATAGAGGGTCAGGGATAGAAGGATAGCGGGTCGGAGATAGATAGAAGGATATAGGGATGGGAATAGATAGAAGGATAGAGGGTTGGGATAGATAGAAAGAAGGATAGAGGACAGGGTCGGAGATAAAAATGGAGCAAATGAAGAGGTCACATGGCCTCTCTAGGGCCCCTTTGCTTCCATCTCTCTTCCCTCTTTTCTTGCTCCCCCCTTCAGGAATGTATGATGTGATGCAACTAGGCAACAACAGGTTGAAACTGTGCTGTTGGTCCTCACTACCCGCTTACACCATGTGTGTGTGTGCACGCGCATATTGAAATAATTGCAGATCTATCTATGAATGACACTGTGCTGAGGGATGTGATTAGGGACGCGGCTTAGACAGATTAGGGAGTTAGTGCGTGGGTGTGTGTGTGTAAATCGAAGCATGTGTGCTCACGTGTGTGTGTGTGTGTGCGCGAGTGAGCATACATACATGCGTCCGTGCGAATGAGTTGAGTGAAGGCACACACGTCCTCACCTTTGCAATTGCACACAAACATACACTCCCGTTAAGAATATTGGTAAACAGACATCCTCTTGCCCAAATACACACATTTCACCACCAATATGGTGGTTTCTCACGCTGTGGGCTCCCTGAGGCCACTGCACTGCCATTACTAATTCATCTTCAAACGTGATGCTATGAAAGAAGACCATCAGGCTGCTGAATATTACATTCTACAGCTCTGCTCTGATACACACACGCAGAAACGTCTTCACGGGACCAAAAAGACCAAAATGGACCTGGGGCTTGATATGCATACATTGTTTTAAATGGAGACCCATATAGACCTGGTCAGAGTCAGACCGATCCGAGTGAGGGAAGCAGCAGAAAAGTAATTTTTTAAAGCGACTTTACTAACCGGAGCTGATAAAGAGCGAGAGAAGAGATAGAGAGAGGCAGAGAAGAGATAGAGAGTGGCAGAGAGAGAGAGAGAAGAGAGAGGTGCCGCTCTAGCAGGCGGGGGAGGGGCAGTACTGGGAGAGAGAGACACGGAGAGCAGGGAAGAGGGAGGGAGAGACCGCAACCAACCAACAAGCCAACTCTCGCTAGTAGACCAAGAGATGCTATAACTAGGTTATTTATCATCCATTATGATAGATGCTATAGCTAGGTTATTTATCATCCACTATAATAGATGCTACATCTAGGTTATTTATCATCCACTATGATAGATGCTATAGCTAGGTTATTTATCATCCACTATGATAGATGCTATAGCTAGGTTATTTATCATCCACTATGATAGATGCTATAGCTCGGTTATTTATCATCCACTATGATAGATGCTATAGCTAGGTTATTTATCATCCACTATGGTAGATGCTATAGCTAGGTTATTTATCATCCACTATAATAGATGCTACAGCTAGGTTAATTATCATCCATTATGATAGATGCTATAGCTAGGTTATTTATCATCCATTATGATAGATGCATGAAGACCTCTAACAAGCAGCACAGGGGTCAATGAAAACCTGATCAACTGAGTCAGCCCAGCATGAGAGTCACCCACTAGATGTGCTAGGTTAATTATCATCCATTATGATAGATGCTATAGCTAGGTTATTTATCCGCACTACAAAGACAGGGGACCTCAATGCACGCAAGTACACACACACACACACACACACACACACACACACACACACACACACACACACACACACACACACACACACACACACACACACACACACACACACGTCAGACTGAAACAGCAGGAGAGCTCTACTCCACTGAGCGCCACCTGGTACAGTGAGATAGATGTTGATAGCTTGGGTGTACAGTGCATTCAGAAAGTATTCACACCCCTTGACTTTTTTCCACATTTAGCTGTGTTACAAAGTGGGATTAAAATGGATTTCATTGTATTTTTTTTTTGTAAACAATCTACACAAAATACTATGATGTCAAAGTGGAAGAAAGATTGTAACATTTGTAAGAAATTAACTTCATTAATGTGGTTGCTACCATGATTCGTGAGAAAGTTAGACACAAAAATCATACCCCCAAGACATGCTAACCTCTCACCATCATAATAATGAAGAATGGCGCCGAAGGAGATTGTTCTATTGCGTGTGTTTTTTCACATTATTTGTACCTTATTATGTACGTTATGTTTCTGCCACCGTGTCCTATGACCGAAAAGAGCTTCTAGATATCAGGACAGCAATTACTCACCCCGTACTGCAGGAATACTTATTTTTCAACGAGTCTGACGAGAAATATTTACATCAGACGACCGACAAGGCCCTCATCCCTGTCATTCGCAGGAGAAAAAGACGAAGGTATCAGAGACTGAGGTATCAGGGATGAAGGTCCGGGTGCCTTGTAAGGATCCAATGCCGAGATGGCAATCTACTTTTACCATCGCTCCTATTAGCCAACGTACAATCAATCGATAATAATAACAGACGAACTACGAGCACATATATCCTACCAACGTGACATTAAAACTGCATTATCTTATGTTTCACCGAGTCGTGGCTGACCGACAACATGAATTACATACAGCTGGCGTTAACATTAACTCAAACAGCTTTTCTTTGTGCATCCAGCATTGCGCTGTTTATGACTTCAAGCCTATCAACTCCCAAGATGAGGCTGGTGTAACCGAAGTGAAATAGCTAGCTAGTTAGCGCGTGCTAATTGTCATTGTGTTGCTGGTTCGAGCCCAGGGAGGAGCAAGGAGAGGGACGGAAGCTATACTGTTACATTGGCAATACTATAGTGCCTATAAGAACATCCAATAGTCAAAGGTTAATGAAATACAAATGGTATAGAGGGAAATAGTCCTATAATTCCCATAATAACTACAACCTAAAACTTCTTACCTGGGAATATTGAAGACTCATGTTAAAAGGAACCACCAGCTTTCATATGTTCTCATGTTCTGAGAAAGGAACTGAAACGTTAGCTTTTTTACATGGCACATATTTTACATGGAACATATTGCACTTTTACTTTCTTCTCCAACACTTTGTTTTTGCATTATTTAAACCAAATTGAACATGTTTCATTATTTACTTGAGGCTAAATTGATTTTATTGATGTATTATATTAAGTTAAATAAGTGTTCATTCAACCTAGCTCACTACAGTAAGACAGACCGTTCCTCATCATTACGTAGTCCTATAACCTAGCTCACTACAGTAAGACAGACCGTTCCTCATTACGTAGTCCTATAACCTAGCTCACTACAGTAAGACAGACCATTCCTCAGCTCACTACAGTAAGACAGACCATTCCTCCTATAACCTAGCTCACTACAGTAAGACAGACCATTCCTCATAACCTAGCTCACTACAGTAAGACAGTCCGTAGTATAACCTAGCTCACTACAGTAAGACAGACCATTCCTCACGTAGTCCTATAACCCTAGCTCACTACAGTAAGTCCCTATAAGTCCTATAACCTAGCTCACTACAGTAAGACAGACCGTTCCTCATCAGAGAGTCACTGCTCCATCACGTGTGCGCCAGCCAGACAGACACAAAGGAACTTTAGAAAAGATGTGCCATTGCCTGCACTCAGCCTCTGCCAAGGCTTCCAACAACATTATCTTTCATCATGCTTGGTCCAGTTGTATTCGATTTTGTGCTATAGCCCAACTGTCGTTTTAGCAGAGGTTGCCAATATCGAATATCACAATGTTTTATGTGTATATAGTCACAATAGGACAATGGTTGACATCGCTCAAACCTAACCAATACAAATCTGCCAAATTGTGCATAATGTATGGTTGTTGGGAAGGACAGAGGGACAGAGAGAGATAATTAGATAATGATCCTTTCACTTTATATTACTAGCATGATATTACAGAGTAGGATTAGTGCTTTTGATATTACACTGTGTTATTCAATCCCATAGAGAATCACTGCACTTCAGTAAAGCCTTACTATAATGAAGACGGAGAGCCTGGGTGCAGTGATAATGCTTCACATCACGACTGTGGAGTGTACGTGTACTTTACAGTATTAATAATACACGTTAACACATGGTCATTTCGTCTCATATGGATGTGAATGGGTGATTTGTGTTGATTCAATTGTAATGAACATCAACTATAGGACATAGGAGTATGCCTGTGAGGGGGAATTCAGCAGTAGAGATGAATGTGAGATGTATTCTCTCACCGCGCTGAAACATGGGTTATATGCATGGCACACGGACGGACACACATACAGTAGAGTTCGGAATCAACCACCCCCTCTTCCCTTCGGTAACCCCCTCCCTCACCCTCCAACACTAAAACCCAGCCCTTCCTCCATCCATCTGAAAACCCAGCCCTCCCTCCATCCATCTGAAATCCCAGCCCTCCCTCCTACAGTAAAACTCAGCCTTCCCTCCTTCAGTAAAACCCAGCCCTCCCTCCTACAGTAAAACCCAGCCCTCCCTCCTACAGTAAAACCCAGCCCTCCCTCCTACAGTAAAACCCAGCCCTCCCTCCTACAGTAAAACTCAGTCCTCCCTCCTACAGTAAAACCCAGCCCTCCCTCCTACAGTAAAACCCAGCCCTCCCTCCTACAGTAAAACCCAGCACTCCCTCCATCAGTAAAACCCAGCACTCCCTCCATCAGTAAAACCCAGCACTCCCTCCATCAGTAAAACCCAGCCTTCCCTCCTACAGTAAAACCCAGCACTCAGTAAAACCCAGCCTTCCCTCCATCAGTAAAACCCAGCCTTCCCTCCTACAGTAAAACCCAGCCTTCCCCCTACAGTAAAACCCAGCCTTCCCTCCATCAGTAAAACCCAGCCTTCCCTCCTACAGTAAAACCCAGCCTTCCCTCCTACAGTAAAACCCAGCCTTCCCTCCTACAGTAAAACCCAGCCTTCCCTCTCCATCCATCCATGTGAAAACCCGGCTCTCTCCATCCATCCACGTGAAAACGCGGCCCTCTATCCATCCATCCATGCGAAAACCCGGCCCTCTATCCATCCATCCATGCGAAAACCCGGCCCTCTATCCATCCTTCCATGCGAAAACCTGGCCCTCCCTCCCTCTGAAAACTACACCCTACCAAAAATATTGTCTGCCCCCCTCAGCCTTGGCTATGGGCTCCCCAACTCTCTGAGCTCTCTCTGCTGTATGACTCAACAGCCAGCTTTGCTCCTGGCGTTCTGTGTGTATGTGCTTCTCTTCTCCCAGTGAAGTTTAATTCTGAGCGATTGCTCTACAAAGGCAGCAGCAGCATCATCATGCCGGCTTGAGTATGTAGAGCAGCAAGAAAGGAGCAACCACTACCAACCATTAGGGCTCAACACAACAGCCATTAGGGCTCAACACACCAACCATTAGGGATCAACACACCAGGCATTAGGGCTCAACACACCAGCCATTAGGGGCTCCAACACGCCAACAATTAGGGGCTCCAACACGCCAACAATTAGGGGCTCCAACACGCCAACAATTAGGGGCTAAACACACCAACCATTAGGGGCTCCAACTCACAACCTATTAGGGACTCCAACACGCCAACCATTAGGGCTCCAACACGCCAACCATTAGGGGCTCCAACACGCCAACCATTAGGGGTTCCAACATGCCAACCATTAGGGGCTCCAACACACTAACCATTCGGGCTCCAACACGCCAACCATTAGGGGCTCCAACACACTAACCATTCGGGCTCCAACACGCCAACCATTAGGGGCTCCAACACACTAACCATTCGGGCTCCAACACGCCAACCATTAGGGGCTCCAACACACTAACCATTAGGGGCTCCAACACACTAACCATTAGGGGCTCCAACACACTAACCATTAGGGGCTCCAACACGCCAACCATTAGGGGCTCCAACACGCCAACCATTAGGGTCTCCAACACGCCAACCATTAGGGCTCCAACATGAATTACAATGAATGACACCAAGATGTTGTCTGTAACATGTATGGGTCACACATCATAGGGTCTTACAGTATAATGACTAGATGTCTGTATGGTTCACACATCATAGGGTCTTACAGTATAATGACTAGATGTTGTCTGTATGGTTCACACATCATAGGGTCTTACAGTATAATGACTAGATGTTGTCTGTAACATGTATGGTTCACACATCATAGGGTCTTACAGTATAATGACTAGATGTTGTCTGTAACATGTGCGGTTCACACATCATAGGGTCTTACAGTATAATGACTAGATGTTGTCTGTAACATGTATGGGTCACACATCATAGGGTCTTACAGTATAATGACTAGATGTTGTCTGTAACATGTGCGGTTCACACATCATAGGGTCTTACAGTATAATGACTAGATGTTGTCTGTATGGTTCACACATCATAGGGTCTTACAGTATAATGACTAGATGTTGTCTGTAACATGTATGGTTCACACATCATAGGGTCTTACAGTATAATGACTAGATGTTGTCTGTAACATGTCTGGTTCACACATCATAGGGTCTTACAGTATAATGACTAGATGTTGTCTGTAACATGTATGGTTCACACATCATAGGGTCTTACAGTATAATGACTAGATGTTGTCTGTAACATGTCTGGTTCACACATCATAGGGTCTTACAGTATAATGACTAGATGTTGTCTGTAACATGTATGGTTCACACATCATAGGGTCTTACAGTATAATGACTAGATGTTGTCTGTAACATGTGCGGTTCACACATCATAGGGTCTTACAGTATAATGACTAGATGTTGTCTGTATGGTTCACACATCATAGGGTCTTACAGTATAATGACTAGATGTTGTCTGTATGGTTCACACATCATAGGGTCTTACAGTATAATGACTAGATGTTGTCTGTATGGTTCACACATCATAGGGTCTTACAGTATAATGACTAGATGTTGTCTGTATGGTTCACACATCATAGGGTCTTACAGTATAATGACTAGATGTTGTCTGTAACATGTGCGGTTCACACATCATAGGGTCTTACAGTATAATGACTAGATGTTGTCTGTATGGGTCACACATCATAGGGTCTTACAGTATAATGACTAGATGTTGTCTGTAACATGTCTGGTTCACACATCATAGGGTCTTACAGTATAATGACTAGATGTTGTCTGTAACATGTATGGTTCACACATCATAGGGTCTTACAGTATAATGACTAGATGTTGTCTGTAACATGTATGGTTCACACATCATAGGGTCTTACAGTATAATGACTAGATGTTGTCTGTAACATGTATGGTTCACAGATCATCAGGAAGCAGATACAGGTCTAAAAGGGCCACTTTCATCATGATTTTTAAATGAAGTGAGAATTCCCAGAACAATTTTTGGGATACCAAAAATATTTTGTCTTTAAACAATGCTACCTTATATAGTGGAATACCCTACCCTGTGCAGTAGCTGTCTGCTAGTACCTAGATCATCGACTGCATTCATGCATCATTACCTATGCCAGTGTTGATGGAGTTCTGCTGTTCTCTAGGCCAAGAGGGGGTCTATAGTCCACTCAGCTGCTTCATGGCTGGGACAGATGGAGAAAAACCTGAGGAAACAGAGGAAAGAGCATACTTACATAAATAAATCAAGTATAGAAAACTTCAGCATGACATAACTGATCAAAACGGGTTGAAATTACGTAATTCACTTCAACAGAGTTTGTACTTAAACAAATATGTACGTATCAGAAGTGCACTGTAATAATTCATAACCCTTACAGGTTGTTTGAGCACACTGTTAGTGACTAGTACAGAGTACAGTCTAGGCCTATCATACCCTGAGTTGGTTAGGTGGTAGAGCATCCCCATCCACGAAGATACAACAGAGCTCTGGTCTGGCAGCAGCTAGCTAGCTACAGCACTGTCACATCTACAAGAGCTCTGGTCTGGCAGCAGCTAGCTAGCTTCAGTACTGTCACATCTACAAGAGATCTGGTCTGGCAGCAGCTAGCTAGCTACAGTACTGTCACATCTACAAGAGCTCTGGTCTGGCAGCAGCTAGCTAGCTACAGTACTGTCACATCTACAAGAGCTCTGGTCTGGCAGCAGCTAGCTAGCTTCAGTACTGTCACATCTACAAGAGATCTGGTCTGGCAGCAGCTAGCTAGCTACAGTACTGTCACATCTACAAGAGCTCTGGTCTGGCAGCAGCTAGCTAGCTTCAGTACTGTCACATCTACAAGAGCTCTGGTCTGGCAGCAGCTAGCTAGCTTCAGTACTGTCACATCTACAAGAGATCTGGTCTGGCAGCAGCTAGCTAGCTACAGTACTGTCACATCTACAAGAGCTCTGGTCTGGCAGCAGCTAGCTAGCTACAGTACTGTCACATCTACAAGAGCTCTGGTCTGGCAGCAGCTAGCTAGCTACAGTACTGTCACATCTACAATAATCACATCCTGTTTACAGTAAGGCACTGAAGTTAAACTGCTAAAAATGTGGCAAAAAAATCTAACTTCAGGTCCTGAATAGAGAGCATTACTTTTGGGGCAAACCTAAGTCCAACAACACATCACAGAGCCACACTTTTCATATTTTCAAGCATTGTGGTGGCTGCATCATGTCATGGGTATGCATCATGTTATGCTTGTTATCAACAAGGATTAGTGAAGTCTGGCACCTAGCTCCAGTCTGGCCATGCTGTCAGTGGCAAGACAACAAAATAACATGTTGTGAAGTGAACATCCATCCAAACAGACAACAGCCAAAAGAAAAGAGACTCACATTATTCATCCAATGATAGCTGAGCTCTTCCAAGATAACTACTTCCTCTTTCTCCAAATTATTTACTCCTCTCCTCTAGATAACACAGGCCTCACATCTCTCTCTCTCTCTAGATAACACAGGCCTCACATCCCTCCTCTAAATAACACAGGCCTCACATCTCTCACTCTCCTCAAGATAACACAGGCCTCACATCCCTCTCTCTCTCCTCTAAATAACACAGGCCTCACATCACTCACTCTCCTCAAGATAACACAATCCTCACATCTCTCTCTCTCTCCTCTAAATAACACAGGCCTCATATCTCTCTCCTCTAGATAACACAGGCCTCACATCTCGCTCCTCTAGATAACACAAGCCTCACATCTCGCTCTCTCTCATCTAGATAACACAAGCCTCACATCTCTCTCTCTCCTCTAGATAACACAAGCCTCATATCTCTCTCTCTCTCCTCTAGATAACACAAGCCTCACATCTCGCTCTCTCTCATCTAGATAACACAAGCCTCACATCTCTCTCTCTTGGTAACACAGGCCTCACATCTCTCTCTTCTAGATATCATAGGTCTCATATCAATTCAATTCAATTCAAAGGGCTTTTCGGCATTGGAAACATTGCCAAAGCAAGTGAAATAGATAAACAGAAGTGAAATAAACAATAAAAAGTAAACATGACAATCACAGGTTTCAAAGGAATAGACACATCTCAAATGCCATATTATTGCTATTTACTGTACAGTGTTATAACAATGTGAAAATAGTTCAAGTACAAAAGGGAATAAAAAAAATATGGGTTGTATTTACAATGTTTGTTCTTCACTGGTTGTGAATCTTGCTGCTGTGATTGTACACTGTGGTATTTCACCCAGTAGATATGGGAGTTCAGAAAAATCCTCCCTCTAGATACCACAGGCCTCAGATCAGGTATAACAAGCCACAGTTTGAATAATAAAGGACAAAAAGAGGACCTAAATGTATTTTGCTTCTTGTGAGTGTCGCTACATGATTTATAACCTAAAGTGATGCAGAAGGCAGGAGCCTTGGGAAAGTTGAGCTCTCAAGTCTTGCCTTCTTGTCCTCCCTCCTTCAGAAAGAGAGGAGCCAGAGAGAGAGAGAGAGGGGAGTCAGAGATAGAGAGAGAGAGGCAGGCAGGCAGAGAGAGAGGCTGGCAGAGAGAGGCAGGTAGAGAGGCAGGCAGAGAGAGAGGCAGGCAGAGAGAAAGAGAGAGAGAGAGAGAGAGGCAGAGCAAGTCAGAGAGAGAGAGGCAGAGAGAGAGAGAGAGAGATAGGCAGAGAGAGATAGGCAGAGAGAGATAGGCAGAGAGAGAGAGAGAGGCAGAGGCAGAGAGCGAGAGAGAGAGAGGCAGAGAGCGAGAGAGAGAGGCAGAGAGCGAGAGAGAGGCAGAGAGAGAGAGAGAGAGAGGCAGAGAGAGAGAGAGAGAGGCAGGCAGAGGCAGAGGCAGAGAGAGAGGCAGAGGCAGAGAGAGAGGCAGAGGCAGAGAGAGAGGCAGATGCAGAGAGAGAGGCAGAGGCAGAGAGCGAGAGAGAGAGGCAGAGAGAGAGGCAGAGGCAGAGAGAGGCAGAGGCAGAGAGAGAGAGAGGCAGAGGCAGAGAGAGAGAGAGCATGGCAGAGAAAGAGAGGCAGAGGCAGAGAGAGAGGCAGAGAAAGAGAGGCAGAGGCAGAGAGAGAGAGAGGCAGAGAGAGAGAGAGGCAGAGAGAGAGAGGCAGAGAGAGAGAGAGGCAGAGAGAGAGAGAGAGAGGCAGGCAAAGAGAGAGAGGCAGGCAAAGAGAGAGAGAGCATGGCAGAGAGAGAGCATGGCAGAGAGAGAGAGAGGCAGGCAGAGAGAGAGCATGGCAGAGAGAGCATGGGAGAGAGAGAGATGCAGGGAGAGAGAGAGAGAGAGATGCAGGGAGAGAGAGAGAGAGAGATGCAGGGAGAGAGAGCGAGGCAGAGAGCTAGAGAGCGAGAGAAGAGGAGAAGAGATTGGCCAGAGGTTGAGAGAGAGAATGAGGGGGAGAAAGGGGGTCCTATATTTTGTGTGTGATGTGACTAACAGTGCTAGGTCAGAGAACGCCTCGTAGCCAAGGGCAGGAGACGGCCTTCAGACACTGTTATTGCTGTGTGTGTGTGTGTGTGTGTGTGGCTGTGTGTGTGTGTGTGTTAGACTGTGTATGTGAGAGTGTGTGAGTGATCTATGTGCAGGACAAACTGTGAGTACATGTGCAGACATCCTTCAGACACTCATTGATGTGTGTGAGTACGTCAGTGTGTGATTATTAGTGTGTGTACCCATAACTGTGTGTGTGTGTCCATGACAGTGTGTGTGTGTGTGTACCCATAACAGTGTGTGTATGTACCCATGACATGTGTGTGTACCCATGACAGTGTGTGTGTGTACCCATGACAGTGTGTGTGTGTACCCATGACAGTGTGTGTGTGTGCACCCATGACAGTGTGTGTGTGTACCCATGACAGTATGTGTAGGGCGGGGGGAGGAGAGAAAAGAGAGAAGGAGGGAGGGAGAGAGAGAAGGGAGAGGAAGGAAGAGGAAGGGAGAGGGAAAAGGGAGAGAGAGAAGGGAGAGGAAGGGAGAGGGAAAAGGGAGAGAGAGAGAGGGGAGAAGGAGAGAGGAGAGGGAGAAGGGAGAGAGAGAAGGGAGAGGAAGGGAGAGGAAAAGGGAGAGTGAGAGAGGGAGGTAGGAGCAAACTGGAATGTTATTTGGCCCTAAACAGAGAGTACAAAGTGGCAGAAAACCTGTCCACTGTGACTGACCTAAAATTAGGGAAAGCTTTGACTATGTACTGTGAGCATAGCCTTGCTATTGAGAAAGGCCGCCGTAGGCAGACATGGCTCTCAAGAGAAGACAGGTTATGTTCACACTGCCAACAAAATGAGGTGGAAACTGAGCTGCACTTCCTAACCTCCTGCCAAATGTATGACCTCTCTAGAGACACATATTTCCCTCAGATTACACAGATCAACAAAGAGTTCGAAAACAAACCCAATTTTGATAAACTCCCATATCTACTAGGTGAAATACCGCAGTGTGCCATCACAGCAGCAAGATTTGTGACCTGTTGCCATGAGAAAAGGGCAACCAGTGAAGAACAAACACCATTGTAAATACAACCCATATTTATGCTTATTTATTTTCCCTTTTGTACTAACCATTTGTTCATCGTTACAGCACTGTATATAAACATAATATGACATTGGTAATGTCTTTATTCTTTTGGAACTTCTGTGAGTGTAATATTTACTGTTCATAATTATTGTTTATTTCACTTTGTATATAATCTACCTCACTTGCTTTGGCAATGTCAACATGTTTCCCATGCCAATAAAGCCCCTTGAACTGAATTGAGAAAGGATAGATGGTGAGGAGAGAGAGAGGAGTAGGGGAGGAGAGAGGAGGGGAGGAGGGGTGTAGGGGAGTGAGAGAGGAGGGGAGTGAGAGAGGAGGAGGCAGAGTAGCCAAGGGAGAGAGGCCTCGTCAGACAGGGGAGGAGGGGTGTAGGGGAGTGAGAGAGGAGGGGAGGAGGGGTGTAGGGGAGTGAGAGAGGAGGGGAGTGAGAGAGGAGGAGGGGAGTAGGGGAGTGAGAGAGGAGGGGAGGAGGGGTGTAGGGAGGAGGGTGTGTGTGTCCATGACAGGAGAAGGGGACCCAGGCGGGGAGTGGGGAGTGAGAGAGAGAGGGGAGCAGGGGAGTGTGAGAGGAGGGGAGCAGGGGAGTAGGGGGAGTAGGAGAGTGTGTAGGGAGTGAGAGAGGACAGGAGGGGAGTGAGACCCAGGGGAGTAGGAGAGTGGGGAGTGAGAGAGGAGTTTGTAGGGGAGTGAGAGAGGAGGAGCAGGGGAGTAGGGGAGTGAGAGGAGGGGAGAGGGGAGTGAGAGGAGGGAGCAGGGGAGAGGGGAGTGAGAGGGGAGGGGAGCAGGGAGAGGGGAGTGAGAGGGGGGAGCAGGGGAGTAGGGAGTGAGAGGGAGGAGGTGAGTGAGAGAGGGGGAGTAGGGGAGTGAGAGAGGGGGAAGGGGAGTGAGAGAGGAGGAGGAGAGAGAGAGGGGAGTAGGGGAGTGAGAGGAGGGGAGTGAGAGAGGAGGGATGAGGGGAGTGAGAGAGGAGGGGAGTAGGGGAGTGAGAGAGGAGGGGAGTAGGGGAGTAGGAGAGGAGAGTAGGAGGGAGTAGGAGAAGGAGAGGAGTAGGAAGGAGAGAGGAGAGGGAGAAGGAGAGGAGAGAGAGAGAGGAGAGAGGAGAGAGAGGAGGGGAGTAGGGAGGAGGGGGTAGGGAGGAGAGGGAGGAGGGGAGGGAGAGGAGAGAGGAGGGGAGAGGAGAGAGAGGAGAAGGAGAGGGAGTAGGAGAGAGAGAGGGGAGAGGGTAGGAGGGAGAGGAGAGAGGAGTAGGAGAGAGGAGAGGAGAGAGGAGAGGAAAGAGGAGGGGAGAGGAGAGAGGAGAGAGGAGGGAGAAGGAGAGGGAGAGGGGGGGGAGAAGGAAAGAGAGAGAGAGAGAGGAGAGGGAGAGAGGAGGGAAGAGGGAGAGGAGAGAGGAGCGGAGAAGGAGAGGAGAGAGGAGGGAAGAAGGGAGGAGAGAGGGGGGAGAGGAGAGAAGGAGGGAGGAGGGGAGGAGGAGCGGGGAGTAGGGGAGGAGAGAGGAGGGGAGAGGGGAGTAGGGAGCAGGGGAGTGAGAGAGGAGGGAGCAGGGAGCAGGGGGGAGAGAGGAGGGAGTAGGAGAAGGAGGGTGAGAGAGGAGGAGAGGAGAGGGAGGAGGAGAGAGGGGAGAGGGAGAGGGAAGGAAGAGCAGGGGAGAGGAGAAAAGGGAGTGAGAGAGGAGGAGAGTAGGGAAGTGGAGAGGAAAAGGGAGTGAGAGAGGAGGGAGCAGGGGAGTAGGAGAGGGAGAGGGAGAAAGGAGTAGGGGAGTGAGAGGAGGGAGCAGGGGACAGGGGAGTGAGAGGAGGGAGCAGGGAGTAGTATATAAAAGGAGTGAGAGGAGGGAGCAAGGGGAGTACCTGGGGACTGAGAGAGGAGGGGAAAAGGGGAGTGAGAGAGGAGGGGAGCAGGGGAGTAGGGGAGTGAGAGAGGAGGGGAGCAGGGGAGTAGGAGGAGTCAAGAGAAGACAGGGGAGTGAGAGGAGGGGAGCAAAGTGAGAGGGAGGGGAGCAGGGAGTCCTAAGGGGAGTGAGAGGAGGGAACAGGGAGTGAGAGGAGGAGGAGCAGGGGAGTAGGGGAGTGAGAGAGGAGGGGAGCAGGGGAGTAGGGGAGAGAGGAGGGGAGCAGGGGGAGAGGAGGGGAGCAGGGGAGCAGGGGAGTAGGGAGTGAGAGGAGGGGACCTAGGTGAGTGAGAGGGGGGGAGGGGAGAGAGAGGGGGGAGAGGGGAGTGAGAGAAGGGGGATTTATGTGATTGAGAGAGGGGGGACCAGAGAGAGGAGGGATGAGGGAGAGAGGGAGAGGAGGGAGTGGGAGGAGGGGAGGAGAGGGGAGGAGAGTCTTTAGGGGAGTGAAGGAGAGGAGGAGGGGAGTAGGGGAGTGGAGAGAGAGAGAGGGAGGGGGAGAGAGAGGATATAGGAGGGAGGGAGAGAGGAGGGGAGTGAAGAGGAGAGGAGGGAGGGGAGAGAGAGAGAGGGGGGTGAGGAGAGAGGAGGGGAGTCAGGAGGAGAGAGGAGGAGGAGAGAGGAGATGGAGAGAGGGAGGAGAGGAGAGGAGAGGAGTAGGAGAGAGAGGAGTAGGAGGAGGGAGGAGGAGGGAGAAGGAGAGGGGAGGAGGAGAGGGGAGAGGAGGAGGAGGGGAGAGGAGGAGGAGAGAGGAGAGGAGAGGAGGGAAGGAGGAGGGGAGAGGAGGGAGAAGGAGAGAGAGAGGGAGGGAAGAAGGAGAGGAGAGAGGAGGGGAGAAGGGAGAGAGTAGGGGAGAAGGAGAGGAGGAGTAGGGAGGAGTAGGAGAGCAGAGTAGGGGGAGTAGGGGAGGAGGGAGGGGGAGTAGGAGGAGGAAAGAGGAGGGAGGAGGGGGGAGAGAGGGGGGAGGAAAGAGGGAGGAGGAGAGGGGGGGAGGAGGGAGAGAGGAGGTGGAGGTGGGGAGTAGAGGAGGGGAGAGGGGAGTAAGAGGGAGTGAGAGGAAGGAGGAGGGGAGGAGAGAGGAGGGGAGAGGGGGAGAGGAGGGGAGGAGGGGAGTAGAGGAGGGGAGTAAAGGGGGAGGAGGGGAGTAGAAGAGGGGGAGGAGGAGAGAGAGGAGGAGGGGAGTAAAGGGGGAGGGAGGGGAGTAGAAGAGGGGAGGAGGAGAGCTGAGGGGAGGAGGAGGAGGGAGGAGAGGAGAGGAGGGAAGAGGAGAGAGGGGGAGGAGGGGGAGGAGAGAGGGGGAGAGGGGAGGAGAGAGGGGGAGGAGAGGAGAGAGGGGGGAGAAGGAGAGGAGAGAGGAGGGGAGTAGGAGAGGAGGGGAGTAGGGGAGGAGAGAGGAGGGGAGAAGGGAGAAGGAAGTAGGAGAGGAGAAAAGGAGAGGAGAGGATGAGAGGAGGAGGAGGAGAGGAGAGGATGAGAGGGGGGAGGAAAGGAGGAGGAGGAGGGAGAAGGAGAGAGAGAGGATGGGAGAGAGGAGAGTAGAGAGGAGGGAGTAGGACAGGAGAGTAGGGAGAGGAGGAGAGGAGGGGGAGAGGGAGGAGAGAGGAGGGAGGAGGGAGGAGAGGAGAAGGAGAGGAGAGAGGAGGGGAGAAGGAGAGGAGAGAGGAGGGGAGAAGGAGAGGAGAGAGGAGTAGGAGAAGGGAGGGGAGAGTAGGGGAGAAGGGAAGGAGGAGGAGGAGGGGAGAGGGGAGGAGAGAGGAGGGAAGAGGGAGAGGAGGAGGAGGGGAGAAGGAGAGGAGGAGAAGGAGGAGGAGAGAGGGGGGAGAAGGAGAGAAGGGGAGTAGGAGAGGAGAGAGGAGGGGAGTAGGGGAGTAGGAGAGGAGAGTAGGGGAGTAGGAGAGGAGAGAGGAGGGAGTAGGGAGGAGAGGAGGGGAGTAGGGGAGGAGAGAGGAGGGTAGAGGGGAGGAGAGGAGAGGAGGGGAGTAGAGGAGGGGGAGGGGAGTAGAGGAGGGGAGTAGAGGAGGGAGAAGGAGGGGGAGAGGGAGGGGAGGAGGGGAGAGAGGAGGGGAGTAAAGGAGGGGAGGAGGGGAGAAAGGAGGGGAGGAGGAGAGGGGAGAGAGGAGGGGAGGAGGGAGAGGGGAGGAGAGAGGAGGAGAGTAAGGGAGGAGTAGGAGAAGGAGAGGAGAAGGAGAGGAGAGGGGAGAAGGAGAGGAGAGAGGAGAAGGAGAGGAGAGGAGAAGGAGAGGAGAGAGGAGGGGAGAAGGGAGGAGAGAGGAGGGAGAAGGAGAGGAGAGAGGAGGGGAGAAGGAGAGGAGAGAGGAGAGGAGAAGGAAAGGGAGGAGAGAGGAGGGAAGAAGGAGAGAGGAGAGGAGGGGAGAAGGAGAGAGAGAGGAGGGGAGAAGGAGAGGAGAGAGGAGGGGAGAAGGAGAGGAGATAGGGGGAGAAGGAGAGGAGTAGGAGAGGGAGAGGAGGGGAGAAGGAGAGGAGAGGAGAAGGAAAGGAGAGGAGAGAGGAGGGAGGGAGGGAAGAAGGAGAGGAGAGAGGGGAGAAGGAGAGAGAGAGGGGAGAAGGAGAGGAGAGAGGGGGGAGAAGGAGAGGAGAGAGGGGGAGAAGGAGAGGAGAGAGGGGGAGAAGGAGAGGAGAGAGGAGGGAGAGAGAGGAGGGGAGAGGAGAGGAGAGAGGAGGGGAGAGGAGAGAGAGAGAGGAGGGGAGTAGGGGAGGAGATAGGAGGGTAGTAGGGGAGGAGAGAGAGGGGAGGAGGAGAAGAGGGAGTAGAGAAGGGGAGAGAGAAGAGGGGAGGAGAGGAGGGGAGAGAGGAGGGAGAGAAGGAGAGAGGAGGGGAGAGGAGGGGGAGAAGGGGAGGAGAGAGGAGAGGAGAGAGAGGAGGGGAGTAGGAGGAGAGAGGAGGGGAGTAGAGGGGAGAGAGGAGGAGGGGAGTAGGGAGGAGAGAGAGGGGGAGTAGGGAGGAGAGGAGGGGAGTAGGGAGGGGAGAGTAGGGGAGAGGGGAGAGGGAGGGGAGTAGGAGGAGGGGGAGGAGGGTAGTAGAGGAGGGGAGAAGGAGGGGGGAGAGGAGGGGAGGAGGGGAGAGAGGAGGGGAGGAGGGGAGTAGGGAGAAGGAGGGGGAGGAGGGGAGGAGGGGAGTAAAGGAGGGGAGGGAGAGAGGAGGGGAGTAGAGGGAGGAGGAGGAGGAGGAGAGGGAGGAGAGAGGAGGAGAGTAGGGGAGGAGAGAGGAGGAGAGAGGGAGGAGGGAGAAGGAGAGGAGAGAGGAGAAGGAGAGGAGAGGGGAGGGGAGAAGGGAGGAGAGAGGAGGGGAGAAGGAGAGGAGAGAGGAGGGGAGAAGGAGAGGAGAGAGGAGGGGAGAAGGAGAGGAGAGAGGAGAAGGAAGGAGAGGAGGAGGAGAGGAGGAGAGGAGGGGAGGGGAGAAGGAGAGAGGAGAGGAAGGGAGAAGGAGAGGAGAGGAGAGAGGGAGAGGAGGGGAGAAGGAGAGGAGAGAGGAGGGAGAAGGAAGGAGAGAGGGAGAGGAGAGGAGGAGAGAGGGAGAAGGAAAGGGGAGAAGGAGAGGAGAGAGGGGGAGAAGGAGAGGAGAGAGGAGGGGAGTAGGAGAGGAGGGGAGAGGGAGTAGGAGAGAGAGAGGAGGGGGAGGAGGAGAGGAGAGGGAGGAGGGAGTAGGGGAGGAGATAGGAGGGAGTAGGGAGGAGAGAGGAGGGAGTAGAGAAGAGGGGAGAGAGGAGGGGAGGAGGAGGGGAGAAGGAGGGGGAGGAGGGGAGAGAGGAGGGGGAGGAGGGAGAGAGGAGGGGAGAAGGAGAGGAGAGAGGAGGGGAGTAGGGGAGGAGAGAGGAGGAGAGTAGGGAGGAGGGAGGAGAAGGAGAAGAGAGAGGAGAGGGAGAAGGAGAGGAGAGAGGAGGAGAGAGAGGGAGAGGAGAGAGGAGGGGAGAAGGAGAGGAGAGAGGAGGGGAGAAGGAGAGGAGAGAGGAGGGGAGAAGGAGAGGAGAGGGGGAGAAGGAGAGGAGATAGGGGAGAAGGAGAGGAGAGGGGGAGAAGGAGAGGAGAGAGGGGGAGAAGGAGAGGAGAGAGGGGGAGAAGGAGAGGAGAGAGGGGGAGAAGGAGAGGAGAGAGGGGGAGAAGAGAGAGGAGAGAGGGAGAAGGAGAGGAGAGAGGGAGAAGGAGAGGAGAGAGGGGAGAAGGAGAGGAGAGAGGGAGTAGGAGAGGAGAGAGGAGGGAGTAGGAGAGGAGAGAGGAGGGGAGTAGGAGAGTAGGAGAGGAGGGGAGAGGGGAGTAGGGGAGGAGAGAGGAGGGTAGGAGAGAGAGGAGGGGAGTAGAGGAGGGGAGGAGGAGGAGGAGAGAGGAGGGGAGGAGGGGAGTAGAGGAGAGGAGTAAAGGAGGGGAGTAGAGGAGGGAGTAAAGGAGGGGAGTAGAGGAGGGGAGAAAAGGAGGGGGAGAGAGGAGAGGAGGAGAGAGGAGGGGAGTAGGGGAGTAGAGAGGGCAGTAGGGGAGTAGGAGAGGAGAGAGGAGGGGAGTAGGGGAGGAGAGAGGAGGGGAGAGGGGAGGAGAGAGGAGAGAGGAGGGGGAGTAGGGGAGGAGAGAGGAGGGGAGAGGGGAGGAGAGAGAGAGGAGTAGGGGAGTAGAGAGGGAGAGGGGAGTAGGAGGGCAGTAGGGAGGGAGAGGAGGGGAGAAGGAGAGGAGGAGGAGGGGAGAAGGAGAGGAGGAGGAGGGGAGAGAGGAGAGGAGGGGGGGAGGGGAGAGAGGAGAGGAGGGGGAGGAGGGGAGGAGAGGAGAGGAGTAAAGGAGGGGAGAGGAGGGAGAAGGAGGGAGTAGAGGAGGGGAGGAAAGGAGGGGGAGGAGAGGAGAGGAGGAGAGAGGAGGGGAGATAGGAGGAGAGGAGAGGGAGTAGAGAGGGCAGAAGGGGAGTAGAGAGGGGAGTAGGGGAGGAGAGAGGAGGGAGTAGGGGAGGAGAGAGGAGGGGAGTAGGGGAGGGAGAGGAGGGGAGGAGAGAGGAGGGGAGAGAGGAGGGGAGTAAAGGAGGGAGAGGAGGGGAGTAAAGGAGGGGAGAGTAGAGGAGGGAGGAGGAGAGAGAGAGGAGGGGAGGAGGGGAGTAGGGGAGTAGGAGAGGGAGAGGAGGGAGTATAGGCCTTGTCTCAGGATGGTAAGTTGGTGGTTGAAGATATCCCTCTAGTGGTGTGGGGGCTGTGCTTTGGCAAAGTGGGTGGGGTTATATCCTTCCTGTTTGGCCCTGTCCGGGGGTGTCCTCGGATGGGGCCACAGTGTCTCCTGACCCCTCCTGTCTCAGCCTCCAGTATTTATGCTGCATTAGTTTATGTGGGGGCTAGGGTCAGTTTGTTAGAGGGGAGTACTTCTCCTGGAGAGAGGTGTCCTGTGTGAATCTAAGTGTGGTCTTCTAATTCTCTCCTTCTCTCTCTTTCTTTCTCTCTCTCGGAGGACCTGAGCCCTAGGACCATGCCCCAGGACTACCTGACATGATGACTCCTTGCTGTCCCCAGTCCACCTGGCCATGCTGCTGCTCCAGTTTCAACTGGCCTGGGCCCTAGGACCATGTTCCAGGACTACCTGACATGATGACTCCTTGCTGTCCCCAGTCCACCTGGCCATGCTGCTGCTCCAGTTTCAACTGTTCTGCCTTACTATTATTCAACCATGCTGGTCATTTATGAACATTTGAACATCTTGGCCACGTTCTGTTATAATCTCCACCCGGCACAGCCAGAAGAGGACTGGCCACCCCACATATGCTCTCTCTAATTCTCTCTTTCTTTCTCTCTCTCTCGGAGGACCTGAGCCCTAGGACCGTGCCCCAGGACTACCTGACATGATGACTCCTTGCTGTCCCCAGTCCACCTGACTGTGCTGCTGCTCCAGTTTCAACTGTTCTGCCTTATTATTATTCGACCATGCTGGTCATTTATGAACATTTGAACATCTTGGTCATGTTCTGTTATAATCTCTACCCGGCACAGCCAGAAGAGGACTGGCCACCCCACATAGCCTGGTTCCTCTCTAGGTTTCTTCCTAGGTTTTGGCCTTTCTAGGGAGTTTTTCCTAGCCACCGTGCTTTTACACCTGCATTGTTTGCTGTTTGGGGTTTTAGGCTGGGTTTCTGTACAGCACTTTGAGATATCAGCTGATGTAGGAAGGGCTATATAAATAAATTTGATTTGATTTGATTTGATTTGATTTGAGTAGGGGGAGAGGAGAGGAGAGAGGAGGGGAGTAGGGAGGAGAGAGGAGGGGGAGGGGAGAGAGAGAGGAGGGGAGTAGGAGAGGAGAGGAGAGGAGGGGAGTAGAGGAGGGAGAGGAGGGGAGTAGAGGAGGGGGAGGAGGGGAGTAGAGGAGGGGAGTAAAGGAGGGGGAGAGAGGAGGGGGGAGGAGGGGAGTAGAGGAGGGGAGTAAAGGAGGGGGAGGAGGGGAGTAAGGAGGGGAGGAGGGGAGTAGGGGAGTAAAGGAGGGGAGGGGAGTAGAGGAGGGGAGTAGGGGGGAGGGAGAGGAGGAGAGAGGAGGGAGAGGAGGAGAGTAGAGGAGGAGAGTAGGGAGGAGAGAGGAGGAGAGTAGGGGAGAGTAGGAGAAGGAGAGGAGAGGAGAGGGGAGAGGAGAGGAGAGAGGAGGGGAGAAGGAGAGGAGAGAGGAGAAGGAGAGGAGAGAGGAGGGGAGAAGGAGAGGGGAGAGGAGGGAGGGGAGAAGGAGAGGAGAGAGGAGGGAGAGGAGGAGAAGGAGAAGGAGGAGGGAGAAGGAGAGGAGAGAGGAGGGAGAAGGAGAGGAGAGAGGAGGGAGAAGGAGAGGAGAGAGGAAGGGAGAAGGAGGAGAGGAGAGGGGGAGAAGGGAGAGAGTAGGGAGAGGAGAGAGGAGGGGAGAAGGAAAGGAGAGGAGAGAGGAGAAGGAGAGAGAGAGGAGGGGAGAAGGGGGAGAGAAGGAGAAGGAGAGGAGAGAGGGGGGGAGAAGGAGAGGAGAGAGGAGGGGAGAAGGAGAGGAGAGAGGAGGGGAGAGGAGAGGAGAGAGAGAAGGAGAGGAGAGAGGAGGGAAGTAGGAGAGGAGAGAGGAGGGAGTAGGGGAGGAGAGAGGAGGGGAGGGAGGAGGGGAGGGAGAAGGGAGAGTAGGAGAGGAGAGGGGAGTAGAGGAGGGGAGTAGGAGGAGGGGAGTAAGGAGGAGGAGTAAGGAGGGGAGTAAAGGAGGGGAGTAGAGGAGGGGAGTAGGAGGGAGGAGAGGAGAGAGGAGGGGAGTAAAGGAGGGGAGTAGAGGAGGGGAGTAGGGAGAGGAGGAGGGGGAGGAGGGGAGAGAGGGGGTAAAGGAGGAGGAGAGAGGAGGGGAGTAGGGGAGGAGATAGGAGGGAAGGGGAGGAGTAGGAGGGGAGGAGAGAGGAGAGGAGGAGGAGAGAGGGAGGGGAGAGGAGGAGGGAGAGGAGGGAGAAGGAGAGGAGAGAGGAGGGAGAAGGAGGGAGAGGAGGGGAGAAGGAGAGGGAGAGGAGGGGAGAAGGAGAGGAGAGGGGAGGGGAGAAGGAGAGGAGATAGGGGGAGAAGGAGAGGAGAGAGGGGGGAGAAGGAGAGGAGAGAGGGGGAGAAGGAGAGGAGAGAGGGAGGGAGAGGAGAGAGGGGAGAAGGAGAGGAGAGAAGGAGAGGAGAGAGGGGAGAGAGAGGAGAGAGGAGGGGAGTAGGAGAAGGAGAGAGGAGGGAGTAGGAGAGTAGGAGAGGAGGGGAGTAGGGGAGGAGAGAGGAGGGTAGTAGGGTAGGGGAGGGAGAGAGGAGAGAGGAGGGGAGAGGAGAGGAGAGGAGGAGGAGGAGAGAGGAGAGGAGAGGAGGGGAGTAGAGGAGGGGAGGAGGGGAGTAGAGGAGGAGGGGAGAGGAGGGGAGTAGAGGAGAGGGGAGTAGAGGAGGGAGTAGAGGAGGGGAGTAAAGGAGGGGAGTAGAGGAGGGGAGTAAAGGAGGGGGAGAGAGGAGAGGAGGAGAGAGGAGGGGAGTAGGGGAGTAGAGAGGAAAGGAGTAGGGAGTAGAGAGGGCAGTAGGGGAGTAGAGAGGGGAGTAGGGGAGAGAGGAGGGAGTAGGGGAGGAGAGAGGAGGGAGTAGGGAGGAGAGAGGAGGGGAGTAGGGGAGAGAGAGAGGAGAGAGGAGGGGAGTAGGGGAGGAGAGAGGAGGGGAGTAGGGAGTAGAGAGGAGAGGAGTAGGGGAGTAGAGAGGGCAGTAGGGGAGTAGAGAGGGGAGTAGGGGAGGAGAGAGGAGGGGAGTAGGAGAGAGAGGAGAGGAGGGGAGTAGAGGAGGAGGAGGAGAGGGAGTAGAGTAGAGGAGGGGAGGAGGGGAGTAGAGAGAGGAGGGGGAGGAGGGGAGTAGAGGAGAGGAGTAAAGGGAGGAGAGAGGAGGGGAGTAAGGAGGGGAGAGAGGAGGGGAGTAAAGGAGGGGGAGTAGAGCAGAGGAGGGAGAGAGGAGGGAGTAGAGAGGAGAGGAGTAGGGGAGTAGAGAGGGCAGTAGGGGAGAGAGAGAGGGGAGTAGGGGAGGAGAGAGGAGGGAGTAGGGGAGAGAGAGGAGGGGAGTAGGGGGAGGGAGAGAGGAGGAGAGAGGAGGAGGAGAGAGGAGGGAGAGGAGGGAGTAGGGAGGAGAGAGGAGGGGAGGGAGGGGAGGAGGGGAGGAGAGAGGATGGGAGGCGCGGGTTTCAGAGGAGAGAGGAGGGGAGGAGTGAGTAGGGGAGGAGCGAGGAGGGGAGGAGAGAGGAGGGGAGTAGGGGAGGAGAGAGTAGGGGAGGATGGAAGGAGAGTAGGGGAGAAGGGGGGGGGGGGGGGAGAGGAGAGAGGAGGGAGACATGAATTATTTTCTTTTTTTTAGGGGCTAATATTAAGCCGATTTTGGCTGCTGCTCAGCTGGTGGGCTCCCCCAGTCTGGGGAAATTAATTGGACTAGAATCTAACCGTATTAATGTCACAGAACTAGATGCAGCTCTAAAGATGAGTGCCATTTGTAGAGGGAGTCATAGGTTGTGTGTGTCTCTGTGTGTGTGTGTGTGTGTGTCTGTTTTAAGTAGGGCCACAGACACACAGAGACCCACAGACACACAGAGACCCACAGACAAACAAAAATAAAATGAACTGATTCAATATGTTGCCGACTAACAAAGATGATACACACATTGACCAGATGTCTACAGCCGGTTACAGTAAGTACAAACAGGACATGAACTCCCACAACCCTCCAAACTCGACAGAATGTCCTGTTTTGGTGGCAGCGCCACATGCTGTTGGTGGGATTTTATAGACTTATCTCAGATAGGGTGACTGATAAGAGGGCACGCAGACACAGACACACAGACTCCTGCTACACAACAGGATTTATAGCTTTCAAAGCAGTCTGAGGAGCTAGCTCTACCGTATTCAGAGCAGTCTGAGGAGCTAGCTCTACCGTATTCAGAGCAGTCTGAGGAGCTAGCTCTACCGTATTCAGAGCAGTCTGAGGAGCTAGCTCTACCGTATTCAGAGCAGTCTGAGGAGCTAGCTCTACCGTATTCAGAGCAGTCTGAGGAGCTAGCTCTACCGTATTCAGAGCAGTCTGAGGAGCTAGCTCTACCGTATTCAGAGCAGTCTGAGGAGCTAGCTCTACCGTATTCAGAGCAGTCTGAGGAGCTAGCTCTACCGTATTCAGAGCAGTCTGAGGAGCTAGCTCTTTCTATAAATAATGAAATAGAAGGATCATGGGAGTGAGGAGATCAGCACTGGGGCCTTACTCAGGAACAGTCTCAAAATAGAAGAGGAGCTTCCATTTAGAGCATAAATGGCAGGGAGATCAGCACTGCTGCTCCGTCACCATTTAGGCATAAAGGCTTTGGCCCACTACGTAAGCAATAAGGCACGAGGTGGTGTGGTGTATGGCCAATATACCACGGCTAATGGCCGTTCTTATGGATACCAACCCTTAGCCGTGCTTTATTGCTAATATAAACTGGTTATCAACTTATTTATAGCAATAAAAATAAACAGTTTGTCATACCGATGGTATATGGGCTGATTTACAATGGCAGTCACCCAATCAGCATTCAGGGCTGGAACTAGCCTGTTTACACTAATCAGTAAAGAACATGGCCCACCCCTCCAGTTCACTCCAGGACTTTTCCCTTTACAGTTATATGCCTATACTCAGAGTGACAACTTCACCGGGGAGGACTATAGCTCCTCATAGTAGCTACTGAATGTCGTTTAGTCTCACCGATGGACTGTTTCGTTTGGTACTTTACATCGCCAATCAATCTTAATCTCAGCCGTTCAGTTAAAAAGGTACTAACTAGAAGAACATGTATTCTGTTGGAGATAGTGGTACATCATAACAGATGATGAGATAGTGGTACATCATAACAGATGGAGATGGTGGTACATCATAACAGATGATGAGATAGTGGTACATCATAACAGATGGAGCTGGTGGTACATCATAACAGATGATGGAGATAGTGGTACATCATAACAGATGATGGAGATAGTGGTACATCATAACAGATGATGAGGTAGTGGTACATCATAACAGATGGAGCTGGTGGTACATCATAACAGATGATGGAGATAGTGGTACATCATAACAGATGATGAGGTAGTGGTACATCATAACAGATGGAGCTGGTGGTACATCATAACAGATGATGATGATAGTGGTACATCATAACATATGATGATGATAGTGGTACATCATAACAGATGGAGATAGTGGTACATCATAACAGATGATGAGATAGTGGTACATCATAACAGATGATGGAGATAGTGGTACATCATAACAGATGATGATGATAGTGGTACATCATAACAGATGATGGATATAGTGGTACATCATAACAGATGATGGAGATAGTGGTACATCATAACAGATGATGACATAGTGGTACATCATAGCAGATGGAGCTGGTGGTACATCATAACAGATGATGAGATAGTGGTACATCATAACAGATGATGGAGATAGTGGTACATCATAACAGATGGAGATAGTGGTACATCATAACAGATGATGAGATAGTGGTACATCATAACAGATGGAGATAGTGGTACATCATAACAGATGATGAGATAGTGGTACATCATAACAGATGGAGATAGTGGTACATCATAACAGATGATGAAGATAGTGGTACATCATAACAGATGATGGAGATAGTGGTACAGAATAACAGATGATAGTGGTACATCATAACAGATGATGGAGATAGTGGTACATCATAACAGATGATGGAGATAGTGGTACATCATAACAGATGATGAGATAGTGGTACATCAAAACAGCTGATGGAGATAGTGGTACATAATAACAGATGATGAGATAGTGGTACATCATAACAGATGATGAGATAGTGGTACATCATAACAGATGATGAGATAGTGGTACATCATAACAGCTGATGGAGATAGTGGTACATAATAACAGATGATGAGATAGTGGTACATCATAACAGATGATGGAGATAGTGGTACATCATAACAGATTATGAGATAGTGGTACATCATAACAGCTGATGGAGATAGTGGTACATAATAACAGATGATGAGATAGTGGTACATCATAACAGATGATGAGATAGTGGTACATCATAACAGATGGAGATAGTGGTACATCATAACAGATGATGAGATAGTGGTACATCATAACAGCTGATGGAGATAGTGGTACATCATAACAGATGATGAGATAGTGGTACATCATAACAGATGATGATGATAGTGGTACATAATAACAGATGATGATGATAGTGGTACATCATAACAGATGATGGAGATAGTGGTACATCATAACAGATGATGAGATAGTGGTACATAATAACAGATGATGATGATAGTGGTACATCATAACAGATGGAGCTGGTGGTACATCATAACAGATGGAGCTGGTGGTACATCATAACAGATGATGGAGATAGTGGTACAGAATAACAGATGATGAGATAGTGGTACATCATAACAGATGATGAGATAGTGGTACATCAAAACAGATGATGGAGATAGTGGTACATCATAACAGATGAAGATAGTGGTACATCATAACAGATGATGATGATAGTGGTACATCATAACAGATTATGAGTTAGTGGTACATCATAACAGATGATGAGATGGTGGTACATCATAACAGATGATGAGATAGTGGTACATCATAACAGATGATGAGATAGTGGTACATCATAACAGATGATGAGGTAGTGGTACATCATAACAGATGATGGAGATAGTGGTACAGAATAACATATGATAGTGGTACATCATAACAGATTAAGATAGTGGTACATCATAACAGATGATGATGATAGTGGTACATCATAACAGATGATGAGATAGTGGTACATCATAACAGATGATGAGATAGTGGTACAGAATAACAGATTAAGATAGTGGTACATCATAACAGATGATGATGATAGTGGTACATCATAACAGATGATGAGATAGTGGTACATCATAACAGATGATGATATAGTGGTACATCATAACAGATGATGAGATAGTGGTACATCATAACAGATGATGAGATAGTGGTACATCATAACAGATGATGATATAGTGGTACATCATAACAGATGATGGAGATAGTGGTACATCATAACAGATGATGAGATAGTGGTACATCATAACAGATGATGAGATAGTGGTACATCATAACAGATGGAGATAGTGGTACATCATAACAGATGATGAGATAGTGGTACATCATAACAGCTGATGGAGATAGTGGTACATCATAACAGATGGAGATAGTGGTACATCATAACAGATGATGAGATAGTGGTACATCATAACAGCTGATGGATATAGTGGTACATCATAACATATGATGATGATAGTGGTACATCATAACATATGATGATGATAGTGGTACATCATAACAGATGGAGATAGTGGTACATCATAACATACGCTCTTCACCCAGACTCGACGCGCGCTCACACAGTCCCCTCTCCCCTAGACCTCCTCCTCTCCCCCCACGCACCCCAAGTCATCCCCCCACGCTGCCCTAGTCCTCTCCTCACCCCTTCGCGCTGCCCAAGTCCTCATAGTCTCCCCCGCACTACCCTAGTCCTCCTCCCCCTGCGCTCCCCCAGTCCCATCCCCGCACTCACCCAGTCCACCCCTCCCCTGCACCGCTTCCCTCCCTCCTCCTCCCCCGCGCGCTCCCCTAGTCCTCCTCCTCCCCCGCACTCCCCCTAGTCCTACTCCTCCCCCGGTGCTCCACCTAGTCCTCCACCTCCCCCCACGCTCCCCTAGTCCTCCTCCCCCCCCCTCTCCCCTAGTCCTCCTCCTCCTCGCGCTCCCCTAGTCCCTCCTCCTCCTCCCCCGCTCCCCTAGTCCTCCTCCTCCCCCCGCGCGCTCCCCTAGTCCTCCTCCTCCTCCCCGCGCTAGCTACCCTAATCCTCCTCCCCCCGCGCGCACTCCCCTAATCCTCCTCCTCCCCCCCCCGCGCGCCCCCCTAATCCTCCCCCCCCCCCCGCGAGCTCCCCTAATCCTCCCCTCCTCCCCGCGCTCCCCCGAGCTCCACCCCCGCGCGCCCCTAGCCCCTAATCCTCCTCCTCCCCGCGAGCTCCCCTAATCCTCCTCCTCCTCCTCCCCGCGAGCTCCCCTAATCCTCCTCCTCCCCCGCGAGCCCCCTAATCCTCCTCCTCCTCCTCCTCCTCCTCCTCCCCCTAGCTCCCCTAGTCCTCCTCCCCCGCGCTCCCCTAGTCCTCCCCTCCTCGCTCCCCTAGTCCTTCCCCCGCGCGCGCCCCTAGTCTCCTCCTCCCCGCGCGCGCCCCTAGTCCTTCTCCTCCTCGCGCCCCGCTCGCTCCCCTAGTCCTTCTCCTCCGCGCTCTCCCCTAGTCCTTCTCCTCCGCGCTCTCCCCCGCCGCTCCCCTAGTCCTCCTCCGCGCTCCCCTAGTCCTCCCTCCGCGCGCTCCCCTAGTCCTCCCTCATCCCCCCGCGCTCGCTCCCCTAGTCCTCCTCCGCGCGCTCTCCCCTAGTCCTCCTCCGCGCGCTCTCCCCTAGTCCTCCTCCGCGCGCTCTCCCCTAGTCCTCCTCCGCGCGCTCTCCCCTAGTCCTCCTCCGCGCGCTCCCCTAGTCCTCCTCCGCGCGCTCCCCTAGTCCTCCTCAGTCCATTTTTTTAACATCCCTGTTAGTGAGAAGTTCTCCTTTGCCAAGATAATCCATCCTCCAGACAGCTGTGGCATATCAAGAAGCTGAACAGCATGATCAATACACAGGTGCACCTTGTGTTTGGGGACAATCACAAGGCTACTCCAAAATGTGCAGTTTTGACACAACACAGTGCCACAGATGTCTCAAGTTGAGGGAGTGTGCAATTGGTGTAACAGTATAACTTTAGACCGTCCCCTTGCCCATACCCAGGCGCGAACCAGGGACTCTGCACATATCAACAACAGTCACCCACGAAGCATCGTTACCCATCGCTCCACAAAAGCCTGCGTACCCCTTGCAGAGGAAGGGGAACCACTACTTCAGGGCCTCAGAGCAAGTAACGTCACCGACTGAAACGCTACTTAGCGCGAACCACCGCTAACTAAGCTAGCCGTTTCACATCTGTTACATTGGCATGCTGACTGCAGAAATGTACACAGGAGCCGTTACCAGATAATCGAATATTCGTTTCTCTACCATAAGCTGCAACAAACCTCAGAACCAGCCTCAGAACGCAGACGCCAGCCCAGGACCTCCACATCCGGCTTCTTCACCTGTGGTATTGTCTGAGACCAGACACCCAGACAGCTGATGAAATTTAAAATTTCTGTCTGTAATAAAGCCCTTTTGAGGGGAAAAACTAATTCTGATTGGCTGGACCTGGCTCCCCAGTGGGTGGGTCTATGCCCTGCCATGTCCACCCATGGCTGTGGACCTGCCTGTCATGTGAAATTCATAGATTTCCTAATAATTAACTGTAACACAGTAAAATCACTTAAATTGTTGCATGAGGCGTTTATATTTTTTGAGAGAAGGGGGATGCATCTCAAAGTGCAAAGCAGCTTCCCCTCCTCCCCACGTCCCACCCCCTCGCCACACCCCGCCCCCCCCTCACCACACCCCGCCCCCTCCTCCTCGACACCCCACGTCCCACCCCCTGGTCCAACGCTGGTAGTGGGCTGTGGGGTCACCTGGTCCAACACTGGTAGTGGGCTGTGGGGTCACCTGGTCCAACACTGGTAGTGGGCTGTGGGGTCACCTGGTCCAACACTGGTAGTGGGCTGTGGGGTCACCTGGTCCAACACTGGTAGTGGGCTGTGGGGTCACCTAGTTGAAGATCTACTATAGCTTCCTCCATGTTGTGCTCTGTTACAGTTCTATTCATCTACTGATTGATTCTCTTTGCTACTTGACATGTTCTCTGCACTGTTGATGAAATTCGGGAAGTAAGAATTTCACTGTACCGTTTTACCCCAGCTGTCTCCTGTGCACGTGACAAATTACCTTAGATGTTGTATTTCATCAACGGCCTACACAACCACACATTAAAAGGCAAGGCAGAAGATCGGATTTCCGACTTACGAGAATCTACAACGACCCCTGACATCACACACCATGCCATGGGATGGTAAGAATTTTTCTGCAAGAAAACTCAATCAATCTGTATTTTTTGGAGCTGTGTACTTCAACAACATGACTTAGTCATTTTCCCCAGGAGGGCGAGGGGGAAAGTCCACACCAACCTCAGGGCTAGAGCTAACCTAGATTTTCACTTTCCAACTTGAATATATTAAATACATTTTACATAAGGTCCCTTTGTGCATGCGTGTGTGTGTGTGTGTGTGTAGTGAACCGGAGGCTGTATGGTTTCTGTTCTCCTGCCCTCTCCCTCACCCTGCTCCTGTAATTATAGTCTAATTCAGATGCAGGGTGAGGGGAGCACATCTTGCTACTTAAGTCTCACAGTCATACTAGGGCTGGGCGCTATGGTCAAAATATATCACGGTACTTCAAAAAATAAAAATTGGACAACATGACAGTTTTGATTTTTAATAAAATGTTCTTTAATGACTTTGATGCAGGGAAACTCAAATCCATTTTACCTAATATCTACCAGCATGTTAAATGTGCAGGGGGAAAAAACCTCTAGACCACCTTTACTCCACACACAGAGATGCATACAAAGCTCTCCCCTTGCCCTCCATTTGGCAAATGTGACAATAATTCTACCCTCCTGATTCCTGCTTACAAGCAAAAACTAAAGCAGGAAGCACCAGTGACTATGTCAATAAGAAAGCGATCAGATGAAGCAGATGCTAAGCTACAGGACTGTTTTGCTAACACAGACTGGAATATGTTCCGGGATTCTTCCCATGGCATTGAGGAGTACACCACATCAGTCTCTGGCTTTATCAATAAGTGCATCGAGGACGTCGTCCCCACAGTGACTGTACGTACATACTAGAGGTCGACCGATTATTGGAGGACCAAAAAAGCCGATACTGATTAAATCTGTCTTTTTTTTTTTTTTTGTATTTGTAATAATGACAATTACAACAATACTGAAAGAACACTTATTTTAACTTAATATAATACATCAATAAAATCAATTTAGCCTCAAATAAATAATGAAACATGTTCAATTTGGTTTAAATAAAGCAAAAACAAAGTGTTGGAGAAGAAAGTAAAAGTGCAATATGTGCTATGTAAGAAAGCTAACGTTTAAGTTCCTTGCTCGGAACATGAGAACATATGAAAGCTTGTGGTTCCTTTTAACATGAGTCTTCAATATTCCCAGGTAAGAAGTTTTAGGTTGTAGTTATTATAGGAATTATAGGACTATTTCCCTCTATACCATTTGTATTTCATTAATCTGACTATTGGATGTTCTTATAGGCACTTTAGTATTGCCAGTGTAACAGTATAGCTTCCGTCCCTCTCCTTGCTCCTCCTTGGGCTCGAACCAGCAACACAACGACAACAGCCACCATCGAAGCAGCGTTACCCATGCAGAGCAAGGGGAACAACTACTAGAAGGCTCAGAGCGAGTGCCGTTTGAAACTCTATTAGCGCACTAACTAGCTAGCAATTTCACTTCGGTTACACCAGTCTCATCTCGGGAGTTGATAGGCTTGAAGTCATAAACAGCGCAATGCTTGACGCACAACGAAGAGCTGCTGGCAAAACGCACAAAAGTGCTGTTTAAATGAATGTTTACGAGCCTGCTTCTGCCTACCACCGCTCAGTCAGATACTTGTATGCTCAGTCAGATTATATGCAACGCAGGACACGCTAGATAATATCTAGTAATATCATCAGTCATGTGTAGTTATAACTAGTGATTATGATTGATTAAGTTTAATGCTAGCTAGCAACTTACCTTGGCTTACTGCATTCGCGTAACAGGCAGGCTCCTTGTGGAGTGCAACAAGAGGCATTCAACACCATAGTGCCCACAAAGCTCATCACTAAGCTAAGGACCGGTTGCATCACCGCCTGGTATGGCAACTGCTCGGCATCTGATCGTAAGGCACTACAGAGGGTAGTGCGTACAAACCCAGGACATCACTGGGGCCAAGCTTCCTGCCATCCAGGACCTATATGCTAGGCGGTGTCTGAGGAAGGCCCAAAAAAGGGTAAAGGCTCCAGTCACCCAAGTCAGACTATTCGCTCTACTACCGCACAGAAAATAGCCACCCGGACTATTGGAATTGACACACCCCACAGTTTTTAAACTGCTGCTACTTGCTGTTTATTATATGTGTGTAGTCACTTTACCCTTAGCGACATGTACATATTACCTCGACTAACCTGTACCCCCTGTACATAGCCTCCACATTGACTCTGTACCGGTACCCCCTGTACATCAAATCAAATTTATTTATATAGCCCTTCGTACATCAGCTGATATCTCAAAGTGCTGTACAGAAACCCAGCCTAAAACCCCAAACAGCAAGCAATGCAGGTGTAAAAGCACATAGCCTCCACATTGACTCTGTACCGGTACCCCCTGTATATAGCCTCCACATTGACTCTGTACCGGTACTCCCTGTACATAGCCTCCAAATTGACTCTGTACCGGTACCCCCTGTACATAGCCTCCACATTGACTCTGTACCGGTACCCCCTGTACATAGCCTCCACATTGACTCTATACCGGTACCCCCTGTACATAGCCTCCACATTGACTCTGTACCGGTACCCCCTGTACATAGCCTCCACATTGACTCTGTACCGGTACGTCCCTCGTCTGGACTTCACCATCCCGTACTATAACCCATCAAGCAGTGGAAAACGTGCTCGGGGATCAGAGTGAAGGCAGAACTGTCGGCTATGATTATCGTGTGTGTGTGTGTGTGTGTGTGTTACCGCTGCTGGGCTGGTAAACAAAGAAGAGGCAGTAAAAGGGCATAAGTTCACACACATGCTGGATAGGGCTGACCCCATTCAGTAGACTAGGCGATTGTTTGATTGACTAATCATTTTTTGGTCGATTAGTTGCAAAAACGAGTAACATTGATGGCACATCTTGATTGATGCCCGTCTCAACAGACTAATCCATTGTGGAGGCACACCAGCACCATCAGTACATTTACTGTTAATTCCCATCATTTCTAATCTACAATGTTTGTTCGATTAGCATCATTTTTGTTAATGCCTTATTATTATTACAGTCCTTTACTGTTCCCTCGGAGTGGACACGTTGTTTGCACAACCTAGGCTACACTTGTGAGAAACAAGTTTTCATTTATTTCATTCTGTTTACGAGTTGTCAATTTAGTCATTGTGTTTTGTTAGGAGCGCTCCTGTCAATGTTGAGTAAGGACACGCACCTGATTACGCATAGAAGTAGGCCTAGGCTACCTGGCCTGATTACGCATAGAAGTAGGCCTAGGCTACCTGGCCTGCGAGCAAATGTAGGCTTATAAGTGTGTCCATTTGGCGATCTGATAATATTTCTGATTGTCTTAACTCACCACTAATAATGAGCTGTGGAGCTTCTGAAAGTATGTTTTTCTTCACATCAAACAGCAAATAAACAAAGTCTGTTTTTACAGGCTCTCTCTGGCTCCCTCTTGATTCATTGCTGTGTCTTAATTATGTCATAAATGTGTGCTTAAAGCATCAGACAACCTCAGTAGCCTACATTTTTATTTTATTTTATTTAACCTTTATTTAACCAGGTAGGCAAGTTGAGAACAAGTTCTCATTTACAATTGCGACCTGGCCAAGATAAAGCAAAGCAGTTAGACAGATACAACGACACAGAGTTCCACATGGAGTAAAACAAACATACAGTCAATAATACAGTATAAACAACTCTATATATAATGTGAGCAAATGAGGTGAGAAGGGAGGTAAAGGCAAAAAAGGCCATGGTGGCAAAGTAAATAGAATATAGCAAGTAAAACACTGGAATGGTAGTTTTGCAATGGAAGAATGTGCAAAGTAGAAATAAAAATAATGGGGTGCAAAGGAGCAAAATAAATAAATAAATGAAATACAGTTGGGAAAAAGGTAGTTGTATATATATACATATATACTTAACAAAAATAAACATGCAACAATTTCAAAGATTTGACTGAGTTACAGTTTACATGAGGAAATCAGTCAATTGAAAGAAATTCATTAGGCCCTAATCTAGGGATTTCACGTTTTTATTTATTTTGAATTTTACCTTTATTTAACCAGGCAAGTCAGTTAAAAACAAATTCTTATTTTCAATGACGGCCTAGGAACAGTGGGTTAACTGCCTGTTCAGGGGCAGAACGACAGATTTGTACCTTGTCAGTTCTGGGATTCGAACTTGCAACTAGTCCAACGCTCTAACCACTAGGCTACCCTGCCGCCCCACATGACTGGACATGCAGCAATGGGTGTGTCTATATATTTCGACCAGTCCTGACAACACCCTCTCTCTCTGGCCTGAGTTAACTCACGTCATTGAACGGGGGCGAACGACAATCACAGTTCCAAAAATAACACTTCACTGACAGTTTACTTCCGTGGGAAGATGACTTTAGAAAAACAGAATAAATTAATGATTCATACTTAAACTAGCCTAATCTGTCGCTCTGCCCCTGAACAAGGCAGTTAACTCACTGTTCCCCTGTAGGCCGTCATTGTAAATAACAATTGGTTCTAAATAAAAAGGTTAAAAAAAAATATATTACACCGATCTATTCTTAAACTATTAGGGTTTGGCGCTTTTCCTGACTGTGACCTGGTCAGGAATAACTCCTGGTGTAGGCCAGTGGTAGGCTATTCACAGTTACCACTGATGAAGGCCAGTGGTAGGCTATTCACAGTTACCACTGATGAAGGCCAGTGGTAGGCTATTCACAGTTACCACTGATGAAGGCCAGTGGTAGGCTAATTTAACTACCGAGACACACTCTAACCCACAACAGCCAACATCCTACATGCTCCTCCTACACATCTGTCCAATTACTGTCCAATCACATTCATCCACTCTCCCAGGACTAGTGACAGTTAATCAGAGGGTTTGGTGAATGGACTGTTGGTTAATCTGAGGTTAACTGGGGATTAAGCCAGTAGGTTTTACAAAAGTTCTAAAACAGGTTAGAGTTTAAAGACCAAGTCCCTCAACCACCACCCTAACCAGGCCAATGGATATAATTCACTCAACTCTAATTTACTCACCAGTTAGTCATTGCAGGAACTAGGCTTTACTAAAGCAGATGGGGAATTTGGAGCAAAAAAATAATAATATATAGTTATTTCCCCATTGTGGTCCTCTCTCTTTTGGACATGGTTTGGCATGGGGCTGCCACCCACTGCTATTATAGATGTAGCCAGAACACAGAGATGGAAATAAGACCATTCGATAAGTACTCATTCCCATCAGTGTGTGGAAAACAGCCCCATGGCCCCAGCTCAACTGTATAGTCATTGACTGGACAATAACCCGATATCTGTTTATGACACTATCAGTTACCAGCTGCATTGATTTGACAGGGCCACAAACGCATTCCCCAGACACACCTAAACACACGCACAGACATATGCATGTACACACACTAGGACAGACTCCAAAAGGCAGACCTTGCCTGTAGCATGCTAGTGTGCGTTAACCAGAGCTATAAAAGTGATGGGGGAGAGACTGGTGATTGGTCCAGTATTAAATAAATAAATCTATCCCACGTGACTGTCAGTTTGTATGGATTAACTATGATTTACACCCGCTGTGTTGTGGCTAGGGTTTGGTTTCAGGCAGCTTTAGCATCGACTGACTGGCTGCTACAGGCCTGCCTAGCTCTGCTAACTGCCAAAGCTGATACAGTACATGGGGGGGAGAGACGCGCACACACACACACACACACACACACCACAGTTCCATGGATGACCCTGGCCTGACAAAACCGTAACAAGTGCCTGTGGTGAAGTCTACCCAAGCCCAGTGAGTCATGTTGCTGCTTCAGCCTCGTTCCCACTAGGGCATGTAAAATGTATGAGAGGAGTGTGTGAACGAGCAAACGCACACAGCATAGACACACAATCTGCACACACACACACACTTCCATTTGTGGCTCAGCACACACTGCCACACCAACTGATCTAGTTTGAGAGAGGAGGGGGATTGGAGTAGAGGGCTGCTCAACATGATTTTCCAATCAAAAGGGAAGCTTGTCAGTTGTACAACTGAATGCATTCAACTGAAATGTGTCTCCCGCATTTAACCCAACCCCTCTGAATCAGAGAGGTGTGGAGGGGCTGCACCATATAGAGAACAGGGTGCCATTTGGGACGAAGCCCGTCTCACATCAAGCACAGAACAGAATCAAGCACAGAATCAAGCACAGGGCAAAAAGACAAAAACCCACCCTGGTACAGGCCCGGGCTTTGGTATAGACACACGCAAACCCAGAGCCGCTCATCAGTTTTACACCATTAAATATTTAAAAAAAATCTAATGAACAGACACTGCATGGCTTGGCTTTGGCTCTATGCATTAGATGTGAGTGTGTTAACGGGGTTAGTGGCATCACTGCCAAGAGATGAGGTGTCACGACTAGAACTGTCCTCACGTGACTTTCGGTTTAGGAGAGGAGGTTCAACCAGGGAAGAGCAGGACGGGAGGAGTTGGGTTTCATTCACTGATCTAGTGGAGGAAGTCAGTAGGAGAAAGATAGGTTGGATCTCAATAGTCTACAGTCGTTTCCTCTCCTTCTGTACTGCACTAAAAACACTGGATAACTGAAACACTGACAGTTCACATTGCTACTGGGGGTGCATTGCAATCGCGTCTTCCTCTTCCACACAGGATGTTACAGATACAAGTATCCTGTGTGTGTGTTTCTTTTCTCTCCTTCTCCCCTCACAGGTGAAAATCATCACTCCCCAATCATCACTCACCAATCATCAATCAGAAGACACACCTCCTCCTGTCTCCTACCCAATCACAGTTCCTTTCCCTTGGTTTAAAAACCCCATCAGTTGTTTGCTCAAGAGCTCAATCTCTCTGTAACTGCCATGTCTGTAGGTCTCTGTGTATTGAGCTATCTTTTGTTTGAGCACCTCCATAGCACTTTGTCATCACCTGTGAGTATTGTTTTGGTTATGGTGTTTGTTTGCTGGTGGGAAAAGGGGAAACCAAGAGAAGTCGCCCATGGACATACACTACCCGTAGGTAAACTTTGTTAAATACACTAGTTAGAACTAGGCGGACCACCCACTGTATTTTTGGTTAGTTAGTTAGCTGTTGTTAAAGTAGGCTAGTCTAGCTTAGGGGTGTTTTTGAATACTTATTGTTTCTTTCCTTGGGTCCAGCTCAGACCCTTTTCCTGCTCCCCCCATTACCGTGTGTTTATTAATAAACCCTGAGTTTGACGGTAGATTTCAGTTGTCGTAGTTATTTCATTCTCACTTTTACTTTGTCACTATTATAATTTGCATGAGTTATGTTACGGGTCTCATTACCATCCCCCCTAGACTGTCGGGCCAAAAGGGATTCGTAACACAGGATGACATGTGAAAACAATATGGTGGACAGGTGGCCTACTGGGAATTGGCCATCACCTGTCCAGGCCTTTCTTATCAGTGCAGATACATTAACAGGACACAAGACCGCTTCATAGTATTGAGATGCAGCCTCAGACTCTCTAAAAGGCCTCGTTCTTGAGGTGGGTGTTATTTCAATTCAAATGTTATATTTGTCACATGCGCCAAATACAACAAATGTAGTAGACCTTACAGTGAATTGCTTACTTACAAGCCCTTAACTCTTCTTGAATTGCACTCTTGGTTAAGAAAATATTTCCCAAACAAACTAAAGTAACAAATAATAAAAAGTCAAGAGGCTATAAACAGGGGGTACAGGTACCAAGTCAGTGTGCGGGGGTACAGGTTATCTGAGGTAATCTGTACATGTAGGTGGGGGTGAAGTGACTGTGCATAGATAATAAACAACGAGTAGCAGCAGTGTAAAAACAAAGGGAGGGGGTCAATGTAAATAGTCCGGTGGCCATTTGATTCATAATTCAGCAGTCTTAAGGCTTGGGGGTAGAAGCTGTTAAGGAGACTTTTGGACCTAGACTTGGCGCATGTCACGCTGCGTGTGGCACGTCACTGAGCTCTCAGGGAGGTTGGGATTCATTGGCATACATTTATGAAGTACTACCCTTTCAGATCTGCCAACTTCAGAATAGACTGGATGAAGTGTTGCCTTTCCTCCATGGGGATGGCCAGCCAGCCATTTTGAAGAGAGGCAGTTGATCCAGACATGGCCTAGACCTGTAGCCAGGATCGAGACATGACGATGGGAGCCAGGATCGAGACATGACGATGGGAGCCAGGATCGAGACATGATTATGGAGCCAGCCTAGCCATCCTTTGACTAGTCTGCTGCTATTAAAATAAAAAAAACTTACAAGGACAATAGAGAGAATGATCAGCACAAGCATAAGAGAGAGAAAAGGAGAATGAGAGCAAGAGAAGGAGAGAAAGATAGAGATTGAAAGAGAGAGCGTGCACGCACGGGAGAGATAGTAAGAGAGAAAAGGAGAATGAGAGAAAGAGAAGGAGAGAAAGATAGAGAGTGTGCACGCACGGGAGAGATAGTAAGAGAGAGTGTGCACGCACGGGAGAGATAGTAAGAGAGAGTGTGCACGCACGGGAGAGATAGTAAGAGAGAGTGTGCACGCACGGGAGAGATAGTAAGAGAGAGTGTGCACGCACGGGAGAGATAGTAAGAGAGAGTGTGCACGCACGGGAGAGATAGTAAGAGAGAGTGTGCACGCACGGGAGAGATAGTAAGAGAGAGTGTGCACGCACGGGAGAGATAGTAAGAGAGAGTGTGCACGCACGGGAGAGATAGTAAGAGAGAGTGTGCACGCACGGGAGAGATAGTAAGAGAGAGTGTGCACGCACGGGAGAGATAGTAAGAGAGAGTGTGCACGCACGGGAGAGATAGTAAGAGAGAGTGTGCACGCACGGGAGAGATAGTAAGAGAGAGTGCACGCACGGGAGAGATAGTAAGAGAGAGTGTGCACGCACGGGAGAGATAGTAAGAGAGAGTGTGCACGCACGGGAGAGATAGTAAGAGAGAGTGTGCACGCACGGGAGAGATAGTAAGAGAGAGTGTGCACGCACGGGAGAGATAGTAAGAGAGAGTGTGCACGCACGGGAGAGATAGTAAGAGAGAGTGTGCACGCACGGGAGAGATAGTAAGAGAGAGTGCACGCACGGGAGAGATAGTAAGAGAGAGTGTGCACGCACGGGAGAGATAGTAAGAGAGAGTGTGCACGCACGGGAGAGATAGTAAGAGAGAGTGTGCACGCACGGGAGAGATAGTAAGAGAGAGTGTGAACGGGAGAGATAGAAGAGAGAGTGGGACGGGAAGATAAAGAAAGTGTGCATTTAGGGAGAGATAGTAAGAGAGAGTGTGCTCCGGGAGAGATCTCTTTCTTTAATGTACACGCAGGATCAGATAGTAAGAGAGATGGCTACGGGAGAGTTTACAGAGAAACGGGAGAGAGAGTGAGAAGGCCCACGGGAGAGCCTAGTAGTTTCAGCACGGGAGAGATAGTAAGAGAGAGTGTGCACGCACGGGAGAGATTTGGGAATGAATGCACGCACAGTGGAGATTCCCCCCCTACTCTATAGATAGTAAGAGAGAGTGTGCACGCACGGGAGAGATAGTAAGAGAGAGTGTGCACGCACGGGAGAGATAGTAAGAGAGAGTGTGCACACACGGGAGAGATAGTAAGAGAGAGAACGAACGAATGACAGAAAAAGAGTGGGAGGAAACTCCAAAGGAAACATTGCATTTAGGCCACTGAGTCATTTCCCTGTGCTCCTTCACGCTTCTCTTTCTTTAATATACACTGGCAGGATCAATTACGTACAGCATGGCTAGGAGTTTACAGAGAAAGGAGAGAGAGACTGAGAAGGCCCATCGGTTTAGGCCTAGTATTTCAGCTTTTAGCCCTGGTAAAGTCTGCTTGCAATTAATTTGGGAATGAATGCAGGCTCAGAACTCTACAGTGAGAGATTCCCCCCCCCCCCTACTCTATTTCTCAAGGCACTATTTCATCAGACAATCCTCAGCTCTTCCAAAATAACGGTTAGAATTCAGCCCTGTGGTGCTGTGTGTGAATTTACGTATTATTTTACCCACAATGAACTCTATGTAGGCTAACACCCCTGTGGTGGTGGTAGTAGTAGTAGTAGTAGTAGTAGTGAGTGTGAAGTATTATTACTCACATGTTAGTGGTGTAGTCGGTGGGCGGAGCCTGGAAATGATGTGTTAGGAAATATCCTGCTGGTTTTAACTTACTGACGTGTTACCCTGAGGTCCATTACACCAAGAAAAAAAATCTAACCATCAAATCTACATGCTGTAGAACTACATCTAACCATCAAATCTACATGCTGTTGAACTACATCTACCCATCAAATCTACATGCTTCAATATGCTGTAGAACTACATCTAACCATCAAATCTACATGTTTCAATATGCTGTAGAACTACATCTAACCATCAAATCTACATGCTTCAATATGCTGTTGAACTACATCTAACCATCAAATCTACATGCTTCAATATGCTGTAGAACTACATCTAACCATCAAATCTACATGTTTCAATATGCTGTTGAACTACATCTAACCATCAAATCTACATGCTTCAATATGCTGTTGAACTACATCTAACCATCAAGTCTACATGCTGTAGAACTACATCTAACCATCAAATCTACATGCTTCAATATGCTGTTGAACTACATCTAACCATCAAATCTACATGTTTCAATATGCTGTTGAACTACATCTAACCATCAAGTCTACATGCTGTTGAACTACATCTAACCATCAAATCTACATGCTTCAATATGCTGTTGAACTACATCTAACCATCAAATCTACATGCTTCAATATGCCGTTGAACTACATCTAACCATCAAATCTACATGCTTCAATATGCCGTTGAACTACATCTAACCATCAAATCTACATGCTTCAATATGCCGTTGAACTACATCTAACCATCAAATCTACATGTTTCAATATGCTGTTGAACTACATCTAACCATCAAATCTACATGTTTCAATATGCTGTTGAACTACATCTAACCATCAAGTCTTTAAGCCTATTGATGGATCCCTGTAAATTATTACCAGTTAGTAACACTGGCCTTCACAAAACACACTACAGGCATAGACTGTCTGGTAGGGACTAACCCACTCTACCCACTACACCAATTCTCCCCCCCCCCCCCCCCATCTTCACCACACAAACACACACCTTGCATGCAGGCGTGTACAGACTGTCCCAGGCAGCATATAACCTCAGGCCTAGCGGAGCACAGTGATAAGATTAAAGCCTGACTGGGCAGAGAGCTGTTGACAGTCATACCGGACTCACCCATTCGGTCAGACTACAGGCACACAGCCTGGATATACAGTACAGTATGGACTCCAGTCAGTCAGGGTTTGCATCCCAAATTGCACTATTCCTGATATATAGTCCACTACTTTTGACCAGAGCCCATGGGGAATAGGGAGCGATTTGAGATGCTCAGTCTGACAGTACAGACACTACTGAACTGTGTTTATTTAAAAAAAAATGTTTTATTTAACTAGTCAAGTCAGTTAAGAACAAATTCTTATTTTCAATGACAGCCTAGGAACAGTGGGTTAACTGCCTTGTTCAGGGGGCAGAACGACAGATTTTGTACCTTGTCAGCTCGGAGATTTGAACTTGCAACCTTTCAGTTACTAGTCCAACGCTCTAACCACTCAACGCTCTATCTGCCACCTACCTGCCGTGTGTGTATGTATCAGTCAATCACTGTCGGAATACAGACCCAACTGAGTGATTGACTGACACACACACAGTAAGGCAGGCAGGCAGGCTGGCTATCACTTCCTCTCAACTAGCCCTGACCCAAAACATGTGTGCACCAGTTCACGCAAAAAAAGTTTAAAAAAAAAAAAAAAAAAGAGAAAGGCATTTTTAAATACTGAAATTGGCATGAGAATGTGCTTATCCTCGAGCCTACTAACTGTAGACCATGAGAACACACACAGATTCTAGCGGTTCAAGTACTGCATTGCAAAAAGGACAAAGTACCCTAGTAGTAGCCTTGTGCAGGAACTTATGATGGTCTTATTCATAAAAATAAAAAAAACAGGTCGCTAAATATAATAACAAGATGCAATCATTTGCCGTTAGCGAGAAGACAAATTGATTTACCTTTGCATGTTATAATAATTAGTAATAGGCATCTTTTTTCTAGTAATTTTTTTCCATGATCATTGCCGAATAAAATCCTCACCAACAGTGCCTTGCAAAAGTATTCATCCCCTTGGAGTTTCTCCTATTTTGTTACATTACAATCTGTAATTTAATTGGATTTTATGTAATGGACATACACAAAATAGTCCAAATTGGTGAAGTGAAAAAAAACGTTTTTTTTTTTTAAGTACAAATGGTGCGGCAGATTTTCACCTTGTCTGCTCGGGGGATCTAATCTTGCAACCTTCGGGGTGGGGGGGTGAATAGGATGCACGCACAAAAATGGACATCAGGATCTTATCACGGTATCTCTGTGCATTCAAAGTGCTATAGATAAAATGCAACTGTGTTCATACCATAACCCCACCGCCACCCTAGGGCACTCTGTTCAATGTTTACATCCATAATCCGCTCGCCCACAACACCATACACGTGGTCTGTGGTAATGAGGCCGGTTGGACGTACTGCTAAATTCTCCAAAACGATGTTAGACAACGCTTACGGTAAAGATATTAACGTTAAATTCTCTGGCAACACTTCTGGTGGACATTCCTGCAATCATCATGCCAATTGTATGCTCTCCCAACATCTTTGACATCTGTGGCATTGTGTTGTGTGACAAAACGTCACATTTTAGAGTGGCCTTTAATTGTCCCCAGCACAAGGTGCACCTGTGTAATGACCATGTTTATTTAGCGTCTTGATATGCCACACATGTCAGGTGGATGAGTTATCTTGGCAAAGAAGAAATATTAACAGGGATGTAAACACAATATTGCACAAAATGAGAGAAATAAGCTTTGTGTGTATATGGAACATTTCTGGGATCTTTTATTTCAGTTCATGAAACATGGGTCCAACACATTTATATTTTTGTTCAGTATATTTCAATTATTTTACTCTAAGCTTTCCGAACCGAAGCGCAATTTAAACAGTAGAACCAATAGTTCACCTATTCCATTGATGTTTGTAGGCTACAACGGAATACTGTCAAATTTCTCCAGTAGACAACATTTAAATGTATAAAAGATAATACATTAAATCACAACCATTGCAGAATAAAATCATTTTCTGGCCATGAGTTCATATTCCACAAGTATTCATAAAAACAAAATACCATGCGCATCTCTCATTTATATTAATGAAATAGGTCATTATAATTTGTTTTTAATTGTGCAGTTTATAACATGCAGCAGAATCAAACAGGTAAACAGACAGCTATGAAGCCTACCACTAAGTAGGGCTAATGCTAATGTAGTTGTCATTTTTTCCCAGACTAGACAAAGTTTCAGAATTCACGGGCAGTGCGGCATATTTAGGTTTGGAAAAATATAAATGCAAAACATTATTGAATTCAAACTATTTGTTTACAGGTCCACAACAATGGTCATTGTTTTTTTGTCTTTCAGAAACAGTCAGATAGGCTACAGCAAAACAAAACATTCTGCCAACACCTCCAAAGATGTGATCAAGATCTCCTTCAGACACGGTCTCGGCTTAATTCCAATACTTATTGTCACCATAAAAGGTGAACGATGGGCATTTTTCAGGAGGAGATATAATCTTTGTTCACAAACAGTTTCAGGACAGGTCTGATTTATAGCAGAAAACATGCCAAGTTCATTAAACCACAACACTGATATTTAGTGTCAAATTTAAACAAAGGTTATAAATGAGGCCCCTGGTCAGTGGCCAGCCAGCTGTGATGTGAGATCTCTCGTACAACAACTTTCCTCTGTGTGGGCTAAGCAACACATCATGGCGCAGTGCCCCTTTGCTGGCCTGCTCCATATCTATGAAGGATTCCGTCTCCTCTACTGCCATTCTCCAAGCTAACCTTCCACTCCTCCCATTCATGTTGACTGTACTCAAGCTGAATCCTGGTTCAATTCAATTGTAATATAACTATTTATCCCCTCAGGGGCAATTCGGAACAGCAATAGTCACTCAAACATAACATCCTCAACCACACACTCACTGCATAACATTCATCTTCCACACAAACTGCATAACATCCATTCTCCTTGCTAATGCTTTGACCTGGCCAGCCTCCCCGGGCTAACAACCTCCTCAGAGGGTCACCAAGGCTTTGACCTCCCCTCACACCCTCATGAGATCTAGGATAGCTCTGCTTTGGTCAAGGAAGACGATGAGATGTTATCTGGAAGGAATCAGTCATCTACCACCCCCTCACACACAGAGATCACTGCCCCCAAGGCTCAATATACAGAGATCATTACCCCTAATAGCGTTGTCATAGCAGATTTTCCATGGTAACAAAATAAAACAAAGCAGACATAAAACTGATCTTTTAAAACCTATTTTATAAAGATTGTCTATGCTATAGCTTGCAACATAAACAAATGTGACTCTGGTTAACATTCAGCAGTTTTTCCCCCCCAATTTTAGGACCGTTTTCCTCAAGAAATTGAATCCGGTTCATGTTTTGTTTCCTTTGCTTCCTTGCTTCCTAGTGTCATGATACGGGTGTCATGAGAACACTAGCCTCTACGGCTCAACATACAGACATCACCGCCCCTCAGTGCTAGGCTCAGTGCTATATTAACACATTGAATATCACAGGGGTCTAAAAGATTAGTGTCCATACTCACGACTAGAGGTCGACCGATTATGTTTCAACGCCGATACAGATTATTGGAGGACCAAAACAAGCCGATACCGATTCAATCGGACAATTTTATATATATATATATATATATAATGACAATTACAACAATACTGAATGAACACTTATTTTAACCAAATATAATACGTAAATAAAATCAGTTTAGTCTTAAATAAATAATGAAACATGTTCAATTTGGTTTAAATATTTCAAAAACAAAGTATTGGAGAAGTAAAAGTGTGCCATGTAAAAAAGCTAACGTTTCAGTTCTTTGCTCAGAACATGAGAACATATGAAAGCTGGTGGTTCCTTGAGTCTTCAATATTCCCAGGTAAGAAGTTTTAGGTTGTAGTTATTATAGGACTATTTCTAATTTAGATTTCATATACCTTTGACTATTGGATGTTCCTCTAGGCACTATTGTATTGCCAGCCTAATCTCAGGAGTTGATAGGCTTGAAGTCATAAACAGCGCTGTGCTTCAAGCATTGCGAAGAGCTGCTGGCAAACAGAGGAAAGTGCGGTTTGAATGAATGCTTATGAGCCTGCTGCTGCCTACCACCGCTCAGTCAGACTGCTCTATCAAATCATAGTAAAAACACACAGAAATACAAGCCTTTGGTCATTAACATGGTCAAATGCGGAAACTATAATTTCGAAAACAAAACTATTATTCTTTCAGTGAAATACGGAACAGTTACGTATTTTATCGAACAGGTAGCAACCCTAACAGGCTGACTACACCGCTCACATCACATGTGCAAGCATTGCAAAATACATTTAGAAATCTATATTATTTAATTATTGCACCCACACTGCTCGCACGCGCCAACGAATTCATGAAAGTTGCCAATCGCAATATAAAGAAAGAAGAAAAAGCCTGGAAGGAAGATGTCTAGAAACAAGTGAGATGTCTAGAAATGAGTCGGTTGACCGTTTTATGTGTGGATTAATTGGCGAAGTAGAGGACCTTGTGCATTTCAGGTAAAATAACAACTCAACTTATATCCCAGGACAAATTAGCTAGCAACTGAGAGCTCGATAAAAAGGATAAATTAGCTAGCAAGTGCAAGCTAGTTAGCTAAAAATCCAATAAATATTTAATGCTTTTCAACCTGTCCCCAAATTAATATAATTGGTTCAGAGTTCATTTTGATATTTTAACCTGCGTGTCGTGATCGCATTTGGTGTGGGGGGAGAAAATACATTTATGCACGATGGCGGACGATGGCGCACGTGCGCAGCCGGTTTGGGTTCAGTGTTAGTCTAAATATTGCTGTTACATTGCACAACCTTCAATGTTATGTCATAATGTAAAATACTGGCAAATTAATTACGCTTTGTTAGGAAGAAATGGTCTTCACACAGTTCGCAACGAGCCAGGCTACCCAAACTGCTGCATATACCCCGACTCTGCTTGCACTGAATGCAAGAGAAGTGACACAATTTCAGGCACCGCATTGATATATGCAACACAGGACAAGCTGGATAAACTAGTAATATCATCAACCATGTGTAGCTAACTAGTGATTATGTTAAGATTGATTGTTTTTAATGAGAGAAGTTTAATGCTAGCTAGCAACTTACCATGTCTCCTTGCTGCCTGCACTCGCATGTGTTCACAGCCTGCCACGCAGTCTCCTCGTGGATTGCAATATAATAAGCCATAATCGGTGTACAAAAATGCCGATTACCGATTGTTATGAAAACTAGAAAATCGGCCCTAATTAAAAGCAGCACTCCTGCTCTGAGATGCTATTTGGTCTAGGCGAATAAGTCTTCCTTTATAAAGGGAGATTAATGTCCATTATGGTCATAATAGAAAAGGTTGTTATAGTAACATGATAGCAGGAAGTAATAGCTGATGTTGGAGGTCAAAGGCCAGTGTACAGGAAGAGGAAGATATTCTGTTAATCTCTCTCGCTACATCTGTTTACTCATCTCTGTCTTCACAGACAATCACATGTAGGGTTCAGCGCCTATCAGCTGTGCAGAGCAGCACATCTGTTCGTGTGTGGTGACACAGAGAGAGAGCGAGAGAGAATGAGAGAATGACACAGTTTTCAGCGAGTCACAGTTTAATTGGACTATTGTTCAGTTCAACCCCAGGCTCTTCAGGCTCACAAAGGCATACAAAACCCAGGCATTATGGAATATTAAGCAAGAAAAGGTTAACAGAAATACTACTTTGGCTCCCACTTCCCCCCTTTACTTGTGAGCCATGTCTGTCAGTAGAGCCCAGTGGGTCAACAGAGCAGGTATTTGTTGACCTTAATGTTGTGATGCATTATAGATGGAGGGAAATGAGACACACATCATCATACACAGTGTTGATGCATATTCAGTCCCACAAGAGACAAAAAGAGAGAGGGGCAGAAGAGAGAGAGAGAGAGAGAGAGAGAGGCAGTGAGAGAGACTTAAAATCAAATTTAGCCTGATTCACTGCTGGCTTGCGATGAGCACGATGCAATCTCCCCAGATTCATCACAGGCAAATCTCTAGTTGACCCAATGGAGACTGTCCAGTCCCAGCATTAGTTAGGGCTACACAGTGAGCAGCGTAACACAGCGACAGAGCCAGGGCAGGGACGTACTTAATACTTTCTCCTGGGACTCACTGGCAGAAATAGCTGAGGGAGTCCAACTCTAACAGATGAAGAGGTGAGAATACAAGCCTACGTCACATCCAGTAAGCTAAGGCTGTAGTGTACGCATTCTCTCCAAATGACAAAACTGATGTCACCATTAAAAGCCAGAATACACCAGCATTTGCAACACCAGTCAGCAGCACACTAGACAACAGATGGTAGGCTACATGATGCCACCATCCTGCTCCACTGTGACTCCAGATTCTTAAAAAAAAACACAACACTTTATAAAATGAGAACAGGTTAAAGCTGATGTTTGTTGGCCAGCCAGGGAAGCGAGCAGCAGCTCTGATGTCGAGTGGTGGTGAGACAAAGAGCTTTAGGCAGGCCGAGGGAGAGCCCAAAAATAGACCACCATCCGCCACAATATTACCTCACTCACCACTCACATCAGCAAATGTGTCCATTACAATCACCCCTCTAAACCAAGCTGGCATCCCCTCTCTGCAACTGCAACGCTAGCGAGTCATACTGTAGCTTCTCCACTGTGGGTTGGGTTGCTCAGGAATCCAACCACAGCATGGTACATAAAATCTATGACATGACACTTCAATTTTTCAACAGGACTTCTATACGGTACATGCAGGTTTTTTTTTTTTTTTTAAAAGGAGAAAGTATTAATAGTTGAGCTTCTGCCTGCTAAACTCTACCAAGCCACAGAGCACAGCAGAACAACGAGCAGAGAATACAAATATAAGACCCTAGAAAATCTACAATCCAGACAGTTATGGACCACGCAGACGGAATCACAGAATCCAGACATTAAAACAGAATTCAACAAAAAAGTTCAATACATGTGTTTATCAGATATTTTAGGCTCCTATAAGTTCAGACACCAGCCATGGTTCTTTCTCAGTTGTCTAAAAATCAGATCCTCGTCTCCTTCCCTTCATCTGCACTGATGGGAGAAGAGTTGACGAGTGAAAACTGAATGGTGGAGCCAAGCATTAGGCTGGAGAGGAAAACAAGGAGAGGAAGTGAGGACTGAAGAGGACGTTTTACAATTGACAAAGAGCTTAAGTGTACAGTAGACTCAACTAGAATGTAGTGTTCTGTGGACACAGAAACATGCAGCCTAGTGGGCAGAGAAAAGACAAGTACAGTAATTAGCCATGTCACTTTCCCTGTGTGATGACAGCCCTGGCTGCCGATTCACCCCGGAGCCCCAGGACAGAGCGGCTTCGCCCCAGGACAGAGCGGCTTCGCCCCAGGACAGAGCGGCTTCGCCCCAGGACAGAGCGGCTTCGCCCCAGGACAGAGCGGCTTCGCCCCAGGACAGAGCGGCTTCTCCCCAGGACAGAGCGGCTTCTCCCCAGGACAGAGCGGCTTCTCCCCAGGACAGAGCGGCTTCGCCCCAGGACAGAGCGGCTTCGCCCCAGGACAGAGCAGTTAAAGGCTGCAATTAAGTTGCTTGAGTCCCACACCGTCAGTGAAGACCAACTTGCCAAGAATGCCTCGTCAATGAGGGGTTTGTACTATGCACGCCAAGAACACAGGGAGATGAGCAGAACATGTACAGTATCATAAGCCTAAATCTACAGCCTGGTCTGCCTATCTAGCCATTCTATATCTGCAGTGGTGAATTAAATGTCAAACCAGCCATGAGACTGGCTAGCGCCTACATTGGTGTGAAATGTTGTTTTATTTCAATTTACGTAGCACAAATAGGTCGGTATATCCTCGTAGCCATTAGCCCAGCCTACATCAGAGACTGGATGCAACGGAGGAAGCTATTCCGCTGCACCCTGTTGCCGCTGCCTAAAGTATTACAGATTAAAACAGTCAGTTCAGACACACAGAGAATGAATGGCTCCTCAGGGCCCAGTTTTTCCAAAAGTGATTTATCTGGATTTCGCAGATCGAATATGATTAAATACATAGAAAAAGAAGAATAGCTAGAACAGACTGGTGTACAACATATTATATAAACACATAGGCCATGATTATTTTTTTTTATTATAGGAAATTAGCTTTAAAACCACAACACTTTCTCTAAGCCTCATGGAAACTTGTAAAATAGCAGAAAAATTGCTCTAACAGTAACATTCTCTCTCAGCCACATACCACAATTTATTTTTCAATAGCATGATGTTAGCTATAAAACTGTGGGGGGGAAATCAAGGACTCCCAGTCTATTAATTGTATTTCTATGCATTTAATCCTATTAGATCAGCAAAATCCAGACGGGTCAACTTTTGAAGAACTGGGCAGTGGAGTGTGGGAGTACAATCACAAGGACGGCATTCACTAGACATATCCAACCAGACATTTTCCCTTCGCGATCATGCGGTGACCACCGTTGATTCTTTGCCCCTCTCCCTCTCCCCTTGCACTCAGACCTTCTCTTCCAATGCATTTTGAGGAAGCAATGTGGAGAGAGGATGCAAGGAAATACAATTGAGATTCACCCCCATGAATTGTGACCATGAGTTTGCTTGACTGGCCCATGCCTGCATGTGATTCTGGTCTGACCTGGAGGACCATGATGAGCAGACACATTCCCATGTTCCACTGACGCTTTCCTTCCACAGCCATCCATCCAAGAGGTAAATGCACACTTTCCCCCAGACCAGGCGATGAGGAGAGAACTAGGGTTAGGAATGTCTTGGAGCGACGGCCAGGCCTCATTGAGACAGACAGTGGAGCATCACATTAGGAGAGGGAGGCAGCTAGGCGTGAAACATGCTTAAAACCCAGAGCAGATGGAAAACAGTGCAGCATCACACACACACCTTTTATTAGGCTGACATGGTGTACAGACAGCCATCAGATCTCGAGTGTACAAACAATGCTCTGATGGCCAATGGTGACCGAAAACTTAGGCTAAATCAGATGTCATTTCAGTATTAATGGCTCTCTGTGTGGACACTTGTTTTTCCCTGTAGTATAGACCTTCCCTCTACATCTCTAACCTAATGGTTGGCAGATGACCACATTATACTAACAAGCATTGCCTTCATGGCTCCCGTACAGCGACCCAACGTAACACCTGTTCTGAACAGGGTGTCTATTGTGAAGCGGTAGCTGCTGATGGGGTCAATAATGGTCATTAAATATGGTGGTGCTGGTAGTGTAAGCCTGTCACCAAACATCTGTACCCAGTCTGCATCCCAAATGGCACGCAATTCCCTACGTAGTGCACTTCTTTTGACCAGGGCGAAAGTAGTACACTTATGGCACCTTGTTCCCTATATTTGGGACCCCCCTCATCTGCTTTCACACGACCACCCCTCACGTTCAGCGGTGCAGTGATCGCTGTCTTATGAAATCACCATTAGAAACAGACACACATGAGTTAATCTTGCTAGAGGAGATGTAAAGGAATCTGAAAAGCAGCATAATTGTCCTGGTCATCTGAGACGGCATTCTCCTATTAGACATATTCAACCAGGTGAGCGCAGAACATTAAGCTTGACGGCCAAAACGCTTTAATATTTCATGTGCTTTGCTACCGTCGTGGCGTATATAAACCAGCAGCATCACCGGTTAGAACTGATCATTCTCGCTCTCTCCTATCCATCCCCTTAATATCTTATTCAAAAGTAAGTCTTCTCTAACGTGGCAGGAGGGATGAGGGGGCGGAGAGTGAGAGACGGAGCGACAGAGAGCGAGAGACAAAAAAGGGAAGAAGAAAAACAAGTTGAAGGCTTTCAGCTGAGAGGCTGGAGGGAGTTGTGTTGTGCAGGACCAGAAGAAGAGGGCGAGGAGCTGAGAGGCTGGAGGGAGTTGTGTTGTGCAGGACCAGAAGAAGAGGGCGAGGAGCTGAGAGGCTGGAGGGAGTTGTGTTGTGCAGGACCAGAAGAAGAGGGCGAGGAGCTGAGAGGCTGGAGGGAGTTGTGTTGCAGGACCAGAAGAAGAGGGCAGGACCAGAAGAATAGGACCAGGAAGAGGGGAGCTGAGAGGCTGGAGGGAGTTGTGTTGTGCAGGACCAGAAGAAGAGGGCGAGGAGCTGAGAGGCTGGAGGGAGTTGTGTAGAACCAGAAGAGGGGGAGGAGGATATTTAAATAGCCTGGCAGGGAGAGAGAGCAAAGGATTGACCTTGCCACCAACAGGGCCCTTTATACAGGAAGTACACCGGATGTCATTTTATGGGCAAGGTATGCCAGTCATTTTACAGCTTCATCTTCATGCTCTAAAATATTGCATAAATCAACATATACGTACCATTTCTTATACTAATTACTTACACACAAAAGTGTGTGCTGCTCACGGTTGATACATGAGGCCCAGTGTGTACTGAGACATTCCATCATGGCGTGCCTTTGTCTCGAAGACAAACATGCACATGATTGGCCCTCAGACGCATCACATAAACACAGCAGAAGCCATTATACAAAAATAAACCAGCCAAGATGAGGGGAAGCATAGAGGTAGTAAGAAAGAGAGAACGAGAGGTCAGAGGTGAGAGAAAGAGAAGATGAGTGAGAACATGAGAGCGTGAGATTGGGCAAAATGCTCAAATGTGTATTTTTCCATATACAGACATATCCTATGTGTTGTAATCAAATCAACTATATGCACTGCGCTTGTCTGATGCTTTAAGTGAACTGTTTGATTAAATAATTAAGGCACACAAATGACTAGGGGGAGTCCGATCGTAATTGATTTAAATTGTGCTGGGCCTGGCTCAAACTTGCTGCTCTGTGTTAAAATGTGGTCATCTGCCAAACTTGCTGCGCTGTGCTGCAGCTACCACCACAGAACATCAATAGTGTGTATCGCACTGTCCATGTTGCTGAAGCTGCAACATAGTTACAACCATTTCTGACTGAAATGTTGTTACCAAAATCCTTCATTTGTGTAGGAAAAAAATAAAAAATCCTATTCCCTCAACCCTTGCTCTCTTTACGTGACACATGTGAGCATCGCATACACATGACCAATAGTGCCTGATCTATAGCCTATCATAATCACATAATTAAATTGGTTATAAAAAACTCTGAACACCGTAACATGTGACAGCAAAACGGATGTAGCAAATAAATAAACTCGACAACGGGGGAATGTTTACTGGTTGCTCAGGAGGTAAAGGGGAAGTCAGACGTGTGGAATAAATTTGACTAGTTGTGAAAAATACTGGAGATCAAGAAAAATAAGGTAAGGAGAAAGCACTGAGTGCATAGTGTCTCAAACAGGTGCTGTATAGATTACTAAAATCCTCTCTCTTAATATTCTTAGACAACTAAGGCTAGGACTGTTTTCTCACCTCCGTCGCATTGTTCTCAACAACAATATGCTGGTTAACTTCGCTATTAAATTCTCAAAGACTCCAGCCACCCTAGTCATAGACTGTTCTCTCTACCGCTTGCCGTACGGTAGTAAAAGAGCGCCAAGTGTAGACCCAAAAGGCTTCTTAACAGCTTCTAACACCAAGCCATAAGACTGCTGAACAGATAATCAAATGGCTACCCGGACTATTTGCATTGTCGCCCCCCCTCCCCCTTTATGCTGCTGCTACTCTGTTTATTATTTATGCATAGTCCCTTTATATGTACATATTACCTCAATTACCTTGACTAACCTGTACCCCCGCACATTGACTCTGTACCCCCTGTATATAGCCTCGCTATTGTTATTTTACTGCTGCTCTTTAATTATTTGTATTTCTTACTCATCTATTTTTTACCAAACACTTATTTTTCTTAAAACTGCATTGTTGGTTAAGGGCTTGTAAGTAAATATGTGACAAATAAAAATTGATTTATTATGCAAATAGCACCATGGTCTAGGAAAGACACCAATTCAACAGAGCACTGATGCGTTTCTGAACCACGGAAAGCGACCCCTATCCACATGGGCGAGAACACGCATTTGTTATAAAAAAAAATATTTATTTGTGTTGCACCATTTTTCTTACATAATATAACCATATACAATTTCAGTAGCAAACATCTTCGAGTGATGACTGTGCCATACACACGGCCTTCACAACTGATCTGTCCACTCAGACAGGCACGAAATCAGGTGTCTTGTACACCATGATTTAAAAAAATATATATATATATAATTGCTACTGCTCGACTAAAGAAATCTCGGTCGACCAACAGCCTATCGACCAAATAAACGACTAGTCGACTAAATGGAGTCAGCCCTAGTAGAGAGAGATGGAGAAAGGCAGAGAGAGTGTGTGTGAGAGGATGGAGTCCTTGGAGTGATGTTATCAGTGCTAATTAGCATGGGCCCAGGTCTTCTCAGGCCACAAGCTGGCCTTTCTAGCTCCGCTCATCTGCTCAGTGGCTGACTGCTCGCTGCTCTTAAATTAGCCTATTCAGGACTACAGTCAGCGAGACTGAAAGTGATGGACATCAGCTAGTAAGAGAGGGAGTATACAATACATATACAGGTAACTACCAGAATAAAGGAAACACTTGAGTAAATGAGGGATATAAAGTATATTGAAAGCAGGTACTTTGACATCCCATCATGCTTAGGGTCATGTATAAAATGCCCAGTTGCCCATTATTTTGGCTACCATGGCTTGAAGAAGAGATCTCAGTGACTTTGAAAGAGGGGTCTCAAAAGAGCAGAGGGTTTAACAGGTGGGTGGGTGGCTGTGTGTGCGCATGTGTCAGTCACCAGATCTCAAACCAATTTACCCTGAGCTCAACTCTGGTTTTTGCCATAGCCCACACTGGCTTTCATGAGCTCTAAATGCGGCCTTGTCCGAGGTGTCGGACTCTACGACAGTTGCCATCTATTGAAGCGGTGCAATTAGTTGCCCAAACTTCTGGGACAGGGCTTAGTGAAAGGTCAATTGATTCTAGAAAGGTGCAGGAGAAAGCGTTTTCCACCACCATCAACAAAACACCCAAAATTTGTTCCACACACTTGTAGATACTCTGAATGATCGGCTATGAAAACCAACTGACATTTACTCCTGAGGTGCTGACCTGTTGCACCCTCTACAACCACTGATTATTATTTGACCCTGCTGGTCACCTATGAACATTTGAACATCATGGCCATGTTCTGTTATAATCTCCACCCGGCACAGCCAGAAGAGGACTGGCCACCCCTCATAGTTGGTTCCTCTCTAGGTTTCTTCCTAGGTTCTGGCCTTTCTAGGGAGTTTTTCCTAGCCACCGTGCTTCTACACCTGCATTGCTTGCTGTTTGGAGTTTTAGGATATGTTTCTGTACAGCACTTTGTGACATCAGCTGATGTAAGAAGGTTTTATAAATACATTTGATTGATTGGACTCTATGCCAAGTCGCATTGAAGCTGTGCTGGCAGCTTGTGGTGGCCCAATTCAGACACTTTATAGTGGTGTTTCCTTTGTTTTGGCAAAAAACCTGTACAGTATTTTGGCCTATTCAATGATGAAAGCTATGTCTATGGACCTATTGTACACCTGACAACAAGTGATGCCCATTCTACATTTCACTTTACTAATGATAACAGAGTGTACAGCAGTGTTGTGTTGGAGACCACCTAAAGTAAGACCGATTCAAGACCGGAGCAAATCGAGTCTGAGTCAAGACCGGGAGGGGAACAAGGGGTCCGAGACCGAGTCAAGACTGAGACAAATGCAAGTCCAATTCAAGACCATCATTGTAATTGTCAAATCACCACATTCAGAGTTGAAAATGTCTAGTATTTCTGTGTTCATATTTCAGAACAACATCTGGATTCCTTTCTTAACCTTTCTTCCGGGTTGGAGCGAGCGGTCGCATCTGCACTCGGTCCGCAGGTAGTATTACATTTCATTACATTTCATTATAGTACAACGGTTTGATTTGTCTAATCTTATCAACTTCTTCTTAGCTAGCTACACAGCCGTCTTTGTATCATAGATAATTGCGTAATTATCGTATTTGCCCCTAACGCAGTCTACACTGCCCTGCAGCTAGCCAGCTAGCTAACGTCCACCGTTAGCTAGGTCTACCGATTAGCAGCACAACTATTACACTCAACTGAACGACTTGATTAGTGTAGTGTTAGCTAGCTACATAGTTGTCTTTGCTGTCTTTACCCAAGATAATTGTGTAGTTTAGAGTGTGTAGTTTTATGTCGTCCTTAACATAGGAGACTCTGCTAGCTAGCCAACAGCTAGCCAACGTCTACCGAACAGAACTTCTGCACTCAACAACGGTCGCATTTCGCTTCGCTCCACAGGTAGTATCACATTTTTCATTTCATTTCATTACAGTACAACGGCTTGATTTGTTTGATCGTAGCTAGCTACATAGCTAGCTACACAGCCGTCTTTGTATCAAAGATAATTGTGTAGTCTAGAGCGATTTCCTAGGTTAGTTAGCCAGCTATTGTCGTTCTTTTAACGCAACGTAACGTAATCAACACTGCTAGCTAGCCAGCTAGCCCCGAATAGCAGCACAGTAGAAACTATTACACTCAACGGAACGACTTGATTAGTGTAGTGTCAACAACGCAGCCAATGCCAACTAGCCTACTTAGTCAACAACGCAGCCTCTGCCAGCCAGCCTACTTCAGCAGTACTGTATCATTTTAATCATTTTAGTCAATAAGATTCTTGCTACGTAAGCTTAACTCTCTGAACACTCGTGACGTGTAGTCCACTTGTCATTCCAATCTCCTTTGCATTAGCGTAGCCTCTTGTGTAGCCTGTCAACTATGTGTCTGTCTATCCCTGTTCTCTCCTCTCTGCACAGACCATACAAACGCTCCACACCGCGTGGTCGCGGCCACCCTAATCTGGTGGTCCCAGCGCGCACGACCCACGTGGAGTTCCAGGTCTCCGGTAGCCTCTGGAACTGCCGATCTGCGGCCAACAAGGCAGAGTTCATCTCCGCCTATGTCTCCCTCCAGTCCCTCGACTTCTTGGCACTGACGGAAACATGGATCACCACAGACAACACTGCTACTCCTACTGCTCTCTCTTCGTCTGCCCACGTGTTCTCGCACACCCCGAGAGCTTCTGGTCAGCGGGGTGGTGGCACCGGGATCCTCATCTCTCCCAAGTGGTCATTCTCTCTTTCTCCCTTACCCATCTGTCTATCGCCTCCTTTGAATTCCATGCTGTCACAGTTACCAGCCCTTTCAAGCTTAACATCCTTATCATTTATCGCCCTCCAGGTTCCCTCGGAGAGTTCATCAATGAGCTTGATGCCTTGATAAGCTCCTTTCCTGAGGACGGCTCACCTCTCACAGTTCTGGGCGACTTTAACCTCCCCACGCCTACCTTTGACTCATTCCTCTCTGCCTCCTTCTTTCCACTCCTCTCCTCTTTTGACCTCACCCTCTCACCTTCCCCCCTACTCACAAGGCAGGAAATTCGACCTCATCTTTACTAGATGCTGTTCTTCCACTAACCTCGTTGCAACTCCCTCCAAGTCTCCGACCACTACCTTGTATCCTTTTCCCTCTCGCTCTCATCCAACACTTCCCACACTGCCCCTACTCGGATGGTATGCCGTCCCAACCTTCGCTCTCTCTGCTACTCTCTCCTCTTCCATCCTATCATCTCTTCCCTCTGCTCAAACCTTCTCCAACCTATCTCCTGATTCTGCCTCCTCAACCCTCCTCTCCTCCCTTTCTGCATCCTTTGACTCTCTATGTCCCCTATCCTCCAGGCCGGCTCGGTCCTCCCCTCCCGCTCCGTGGCTCGACGACTCATTGCGAGCTCACAGAACAGGGCTCCGGGCAGCCGAGCGGAAATGGAGGAAAACTCGCCTCCCTGCGGACCTGACATCCTTTCACTCCCTCCTCTCTACATTTTCCTCTTCTCTCTCTGCTGCTAAAGCCACTTTCTACCACTCTAAATTCCAAGCATCTGCCTCTAACCCTAGGAAGCTCTTTGCAACCTTCTCCTCCCTCCTGAATCCTCCTCCCCCCCCCCCTCCTCCCTCTCTGCAGATGAGTCAACCATTTTGAAAAGAAGGTCGACGACATCCGATCCTCGTTTGCTAAGTCAAACGACACCGCTGGTTCTGCTCACACTGCCCTACCCTGTGCTCTGACCTCTTTCTCCCCTCTCTCTCCAGATGAAATCTGCGTCTTGTGACGGCCGGCCGCCCTACAACCTGCCCGCTTGACCCTATCCCCTCCTCTCTTCTCCAGACCATTTCCGGAGACCTCCTCCCTTACCTCACCTCGCTCATCAACTCATCCCTGACCGCTGGCTACGTCCCTTCCGTCTTCAAGAGAGCGAGAGTTGCACCCCTTCTGAAAAAACCTACACTCGATCCCTCCGATGTCAACAACTACAGACCAGTATCCCTTCTTTCTTTTCTCTCCAAAACTCTTGAACGTGCCGTCCTTGGCCAGCTCTCCCGCTATCTCTCTCAGAATGACCTTCTTGATCCAAATCAGTCAGGTTTCAAGACTAGTCATTCAACTGAGACTGCTCTTCTCTGTATCACGGAGGCGCTCCGCACTGCTAAAGCTAACTCTCTCTCCTCTGCTCTCATCCTTCTAGACCTATCGGCTGCCTTCGATACTGTGAACCATCAGATCCTCCTCTCCACCCTCTCCGAGTTGGGCATCTCCGGCGCGGCCCACGCTTGGATTGCGTCCTACCTGACAGGTCGCTCCTACCAGGTGGCGTGGCGAGAATCCGTCTCCACACCACGTGCTCTCACCACTGGTGTCCCCAGGGCTCTGTTCTAGGCCCTCTCCTATTCTCGCTATACACCAAGTCACTTGGCTCTGTCATAACCTCACATGGTCTCTCCTATCATTGCTATGCAGACGACACACAATTAATCTTCTCCTTTCCCCCTTCTGATGACCAGGTGGCGAATCGCATCTCTGCATGTCTGACAGACATATCCGTGTGGATGACGGATCACCACCTCAAGCTGAACCTCGGCAAGACGGAGCTGCTCTTCCTCCCGGGGAAGGACTGCCCGTTCCATGATCTCGCCATCACGGTTGACAACTCCATTGTGTCCTCCTCCCAGAGCGCTAAGAACCTTGGCGTGATCCTGACAACACCCATCGTTCTCAACTAACATCAAGGCGGTGGCCCGTTCCTGTAGGTTCATGCTCTACAACATTACTAACCCTGCCTCACACAGGAAGCGGCGCAGGTCCTAATCCAGGCACTTGTCATCTCCCGTCTGGATTACTGCAACTCGCTGTTGGCTGGGCTCCCTGCCTGTGCCATTAAACCCCTACAACTCATCCAGAACGCCGCAGCCCGTCTGGTGTTCAACCTTCCCAAGTTCTCTCACGTCACCCCGCTCCTCCGCTCCCCTCCACTGGCATCCAGTTGAAGCTCGCATCCGCTACAAGACCATGGTGCTTGCCTACGGAGCTGTGAGGGGAACGGCACCTCAGTACCTCCAGGCTCTGATCAGGCCCTACACCCAAACAAGGGCACTGCGTTCATCCACCTCTGGCCTGCTCGCCTCCCTACCACTGAGGAAGTACAGTTCCCGCTCAGCCCAGTCAAAACTGTTCGCTGCTCTGGCCCCCAATGGTGGAACAAACTCCCTCACGACGCCAGGACAGCGGAGTCAATCACCACCTTCCGGAGACACCTGAAACCCCACCTCTTTAAGGAATACCTAGGATAGGATAAAGTAATCCCTCTCACCCCCTCCCCTGAAAAGATTTAGATGCAACTGTTCCACTGGAGGTCATAAGGTGAATGCACCAATTTGTAAGTCGCTCTGGATAAGAGCGTCTGCTAAATGACTTAAATGTAAATGATGTTAAATGATTCTTTAGACATTTAGAATAGTGGAGAGAAAAGAAATGCATGCTGCAAGAAGATACAGCAACTACAAATGATTACTAACCCAAACACAGTGGGGAAGAATGGGCCTGGCCTTCCACACCTTCAGAGAAGGGCTAAGGATTTAGAAAACAATGATCATAATATAATAATGTTCTGATTTAATCTCTTCAGTTTTTGTTGGAAAGAAAATAGTTAAATCAGGATTTTTCTTTGCTGGTCTCTGGGGAGATAAATCTAGCTACAGTAGCTAAGTCAGCCATTGGCTAGGCCATCAGAAGTTAGATAAAAGGAATCTGTCATTCAACTGTATTAGGGCAACACTTTGGAGTTAAAGTGAAATCAACCAATCACATTGACTTAATGGGTGGGACCGTTTTTACAAAAACCTATGGAAACTTCTGCCTTCTTGAAGGCCAACAGGTCACTGTGCAATAGCGAGCAGTAGTTTTCACAGTCTAGCTAGCTAACAATTTGTTGTTGGTTATTGGTGTTATCAAAGAGAATGTTGCTGCTAATTTGTTAGCTTCTCCCTTTAAGAATAACTTTCAACAAGAAGTTAAGTTTCAAATGATTATCATCTGGTGAGTGGAACTTTGTTAGTTATTGCAGCATGCTTCCTGATAGCCGTCTCTGACAATAACTTGTGTGGAACATTGTTGCACTTAAAGTGGAACTGACAGAATTTTAGCAAAATGAAATCTTATTCAAATCTGTTCATATATACCCCCAGGGATGACACTTTAAAATAATTTCCTGACAAGTGACCACTTAATCCACTTTTCAAATTTACATAAACTCTTAGAATGTTTGGGAATTATGTATACTAAGGCTTGTGAAAATTCTATAGCAATATAGAGTGGGAAAACAGACATATGTTTGGACAATCAATAGACACTGCAGTAAATAAAAAATATGTCTTGTCCAGGAACGGAGTCTCCACAGCCCGGTGCGCTATAGCCAATCAGAGCTAAGGTAGACCTTAATACAAACAAGCCATTGGCCACACGGGCCTGCCATCATTCACTTTGAACTGGACTGTGTGTTTACAGGCAGTAGCAACAGCGCAACTTTAGATCATTAGGACACATTCACCAAAAGCCACTAAATACACCTGAATTCATTTCTGCAAATATATCCTATTGATCAAACAATCATGAAAAAGGTAGGCTCTCTCTCCCTCAGTTATGCACATCAACTGTGTATAGCCAATGAAAAACTATTTGATGGAACAGTCCGTCACTCACCCACTCCTCCAATGGCATGACACCCTCCTAGTTAGCTAGCTAACGTTGGCCTCCGTGTTTTTAGCTCGCTACATAAATAGAAAGGTTAGCCTATTGGCCACGCTATGACTGACTTGCGTTCAATGCTAGTTTTACTGTATTGACATTCCCAGCATTAGTTACATTTGTCCGTTGTCCAGAATATTGAATGAATTAAATTGAAACAGTGCAGCCCGAATGGAGGCGGCAAACAATGTACCAGGCCAGCTGTGATTTACAACCTGATAGTTTTTGGACTCCCAAGAAATGTATTGGTTAATTATATTGTAGCGACCCGCACAGACAGCTGTGTGTTATGTGCTAGGCTAGGAGGTGGTTGTGTTGTACTGACCAGTACCCGGTGTTCGCGGGGTCCGACATGTCAATCAACCTGCTATCTGCCAATCACGGGAATGCCTGGAATGTTCTGATGCCGGGCATCCTGGTGGTTGGCGGAGTGGCGTGGAGGGGGGTTGGGCATTGGAAGTTAAGACCAGGTTCAGCCTTTGTTCTCTCTCTCTTACGTCTGGGCTTCACAAGAGAAGGTCACGATTGGCTTGTGGGTTATCTGTCATCTATTTGGCGTGTGCTACGGCCCAAACAGTAGCCTGTGTAAAGTTGGTTCAATAAACCGTCAATTCGCAAACTCAAGCCTCTGTCTGGACAATTGTTCATTTATGATCTAGTCAGGTCATTACAATATTAATGATGCATTATACTGCATCCATCTATTCTTCCAGCAATGCCTGAGTGTAGGTAATGGAACGTTGAGTTAAATATAATCGCTTTTTAGAACCTCAAAGTTGGTTTTGTAGCATAAACTGAGTATTGTATATTTTTGAGTGATAGTCTATTTCATATCTGCAAATGAGTTAAAACGGTGTCAGTTCCACTTTAAACTTAAAGGTCACTGGTTACTGTGTGTGCAAAACATTGAAATGTTTTTTTGCAATGGGAAGTAATAGTTGTACATTTTGATTGGGAAATGCTTAAAAGGTTGTGTTTTTTTATTCTTATGATTGGGACCTACTGGCTTATTATGTCTGAGTTTATGGACTGCTTATCCTTTAACATCATGCTGTGTGTGACTGCTGTCTTTCCATCGGCCCTATGCAGTGATGCCTGGAGAAGTGGGTAGCTTCAAATTCTCCAAACAGCCCACCCAGCGAAGGAAAGGCACCATGTGGGAAAGATCCTGTTTTTCTATAGATTCTACTGATTTTCACTCAATCACTTTTTTTTTTTTTTAAAGAAAACATGTAAGACAATGTGATCGTCCTCAACAATGCTTAAACATCAATCTGATTGGGTGGGCCTGTCAGGGCCTGGCTCCCCAGTGGGTGGTCCTCGGTCTACACCCCTGATGCAAACAGTGCATGACGACAATTGCGCATCACAAACAGCCTACTGAACAATACTTTGGGCTAAACTTTTCACAATACCTGGTTTGCATACCCCATCGTTGCTTGCCTTAGTTAGCATTTACTGGTAGATATTTCAACTTATGTCTTCCCTACCCTACCGGCTACCGATGTCATTCTTCTGTGAGCTACTCCATGCCAAAACCAGTTGAGAGCTGCACACTCCTGCTGCGTGCAGATTAGAGGTCGAGCGATTATGATTGTTCAACGGCGATACCGATTGTTGGAGGACCAAAAAAGCCGATACCGATTAAATCAGTCTATTTTTTTATTTGTAATAATGACAATTACAACAATACTGAATGAACACTTATTTTAACTTAATATAATAAATCAATGAAAATCAATTTAGTCTCAAGTAAATAATGAAACATTCAATTTGGTTTAAATAAAGCAAAAACAAAGTGTTGGAGAAGAAAGTAAAAGTGCAATATGTGCCATGTAAGAAAGCTAACGTTTCAGTTCCTTGCTCAGAACATGAGAACATATGAAAGCTGGTGGTTCCTTTTAACATGAGTCTTCAATATTCCCAGGTAAGAAGTTTTAGGTTATAGTTATTATAGGAATTATAGGACTATTTCCCTCTATACCATTTGTATTTCATTAACCTTTGACTATTGGATGTTCTTATGGGCACTTTAGTATTGCCAGTGTAACAGTAAAGCTTCCGTCCCTCTCCTTGCTCCTCCTTGGGCTCGAACCGGCAACACAGCGTTACCCATGCAGAGCAAGGGGAACATCTACTAGAAGGCTCAGAGCGAGTGACGTTTGAAATGCTATTAGCGCGCGCTAACTAGCTAGCCATTTCACTTCGGTTACACCAGCCTCATCTCGGGAGTTGATAGGCTTGAAGTCATAAACAGCACAATGCTTGACGCACAACGAAGAGCTACTGGCAAAACGCACGAAAGTGCTGTTTGAATGAATGTTTACGCTCCTGCCTACCACCGCTCAGTCAGATACTTGTATGCTCAATCAGATTATATGCAACGCAGGACACGCTAGATAATATTTAGTAATATCATCAACCATGTGTAGTTAACTAGTGATGATTGATTGTTTTTCATAAGATAAGTTTAATGCTAGCTAGCGACTTACCTTGGCTTACTGCATTCGCGTAACAGGCAGGCTCCTTGTGGAGTGCAACGGTCGTTATTGCGTTGGACTAGTTAACTGTAAGTTTGCAAGATTGGATCCCCCGAGCTGACAAGGTGAAAATCTGTCGTTCTGCCCCTGAACGAGGCAGTTAACCCACCGTTCCTAGGCTGTCATTGAAAATAAGAATGTGTTCTTAACTGACTTGCCTAGTTAAATAAATATATTTAAAAAAATAATAAAAAATAAATAGGCAAATCGGCACCCAAAAATACCGATTTCCGATTAATCGGTCCATTAATCGGTGTGCAGCACACGTCAATATATTTCACGTACTTTACAATTGTGCATGCTACTTTGTGCATGATTTCTCTATTGTACTATATCATTGTTAAATCGTATACACCACTACATTATTTTGCTCCCGAGTGGCGCAGTGGTCTAAGGCACTGCATCTCAGCGCAAGAGGCGTCACTACAGACATCCTGGTTTGATTCCAGGATGAATCACAACTGGCCATGATTGGGAGTCCCATAGGGCGACGCACAACTGGCTCAGCATCGTCTGGGTTTGGCCGTCATTGTAAGTAAGAATTTGATCTTAACGGACTTGCCTAGTTAAATAAAGGTTAAACTTTAACAAAAATAAAAACACATCAGTAAGGATTAAGAAGTGAGTACACGCAATGCCCACTGAAGGAAAAAAAACACTAAAACGTGGGTATACGGTTTATACCGGCACATAGCTTCCACTACAACACGGACCCTTTTACAGAAAGTGCATATTTCTAAAAGAGAGTGCTGGTATTACAGTTGCTGTCCTTTCAATGATCAATGAACCGGTCACCCACCAAAGGCCTCTAGGGTCACCCACCAAAGGCCTCTAGGGTCACCCACCAAAGGCCTCTAGGGTCACCCACCAAACTAACATGTCTATAATAGATATAAAGGCTGTTAGGACTGTAATAATGTTTCAAGAAATAATTGTATACATCTGGCCTTGTGAAGGGGTTTTATGCACTGACTGAATGGAAGCTGATAAAAATAAAAAATAAACTTTTTACTCCGCTGGTCTTGGGAAGAAATTGTCAAAGGTAAGACCGAGTACAAATGTTTCCGACACCAAGACAGAGACACTCAATATATGGCCTTGAGTACTACAACACTGCTGCAGAGTACCACACTGTTGCCTAGTAGGTCCTATTCAATGATATATACAATACATACATTCATTCATGTGTACACCCCTGTTTGGGGTCACTTAGAAATGTCCTTGTTTTTGAAATTAAAGCAGATTTTTTTGTCCATTAAAATATCAAATTGATCAGAAATACAGTGTAGACATTGTTAATGTTGTAAACGACTATTGTAGCTGGAAACGGCAGATTTTTTATGAAATTTCTGCATAGGCCCATTATCAGCAACCATGTCTCCTGTGTTCTAATGGCACGTTGTGTTAGCCAATCCAAGTTTATCATTTTAAAAGGACTGGCCACCCCACATAGCCTGGTTCCTCTCTAGGTTTCTTCCTAGGTTTTGGCCTTTCTAGGGAGTTTTTCCTAGCCACCATGCTTCTACACCTGCATTCCTTGCTGTTTGGGGTTTTAGGCTGGGTTTCTGTACAGCACTTTGAGATATTAGCTGATATACGAAGGGCTATATAAAATAAAAAATAAAATAAATTTGATGTATGAAGGGCTATATAAATACATTTTACTTGATTATTAGAAAACCGTTTTGCATTTGTTAGCACAGCTGAAAACTGTTGTCTGATTAAAGAAGCAATAAAACTGGCCTTTAGACTAGTTGAGTATCTGGAGCGGCCATTTTGAGCCTGTAATCAAACCCACAAATGCTGAAGCTCCAGATACTCAACTAGTCTAAAGGTCAGTTTTATTGCTTCTTTAATCAGACAACAGTTTTCAGCTGTGCTAGCTGTGCTAACATAATTGCAGAATGGTTTTCTAATGATCAATTAGCCTTTTAAAATGATACACTTGGATTAGCTAACACAACGTGCCATTGGAACACAGGAGTGATGGTTGCTGATAATGGGCCTCTGTACACCTATGTAGATATTCCATAACAATTTAAAATCAGCCATTTCCAGCTACAATAGTCATTTACAACAGTAACAATGTCTACACTGTATTTCTTATCAATTTGATGTTATTTTAAATGGACAAAAAGAGAGCTTTTCTTTTAAAAAACAAGGACATTTCTAAGTGACTAAACTTTCGAACGGTAGTGTGTGTGTGTATGTATAAATATCAAATTCATTTTACTCCTCATGTTCCTATTTTGAAACTCTGCATCTTTGGGAAAGGCTCGTAAGCAAGCATTTCAAGATAAAGTATACACCTGCTGTATTCAGCGCATGTGACAAAATGTTCTGTGTCTCTAAGCTTATTGTACACCTGACGTAAGTGGTGTTTCTCCATGTCAACATTGAGCACCAAAAGTACCGGGACAGTGACACGTTGTTGTTTGGCTCTGTACTCCAATAATCGGATTTGAAATGATACCATGACTATGAAGTCAAAGAGCTGCCTTTCATCTTTAATTTGAGGGTATTTTCATCCATATCGGATGAACCGACCAAAAGCATTGGGACAATCTTGGGGTCACTTTTATTACAAATAAGAATATGATATGTTTCTAAACAATTCTACATTAATGTGGATGCTACCATGGTTACGGATAATTCTGAATGAATCGTAAATAAAAGAGAAAGTTGGAGTGAAAATATTATACCCCCCAAAAAATGCTCACCTCCCCCATTATTGTAATGGTGAGTGGTTAGCATGTCTTGGGGGTATGATATTTGTGCGTCTAATTTTCTCAAACATTATTCACAATTCATTCAGGACTATCCGTTATCATGGTAGCATCCACATGAATGTATAAGTGTTATTAACATATGCTATATTAATTTACAATAAAAAGTGACTCCAAAATGACAATACGTTAGTTACCATTCATTTCTATTTGGGAACAAAATAATCTGAAACACAACCAAGAAAAGAAAAAACAGCAAATTAATCCAAGATCATTAGTAGTCATTGCGTGTTATGAATATGGGACCAAATACAAAACTTGACTATTTTAATAGGGTTGACTATGTACAGAAAGTGCTGTAATTTCTAAACGGTTCATCTGATATGGATGAAAATACACCCTCAAAATAAAAGCTGACAGTATGCACTTTAATCTCAGACATTGTATCATTTCAAATCAAAAGTGCTGGAGTAGAGCCAAAATAAAAACAAAAACTAAAGTGTCACTGTCCCAATACATTTGGAGCCAACTGTAATTCCTCAATGTAATTTCAATCTTAATACATTTCCTCGTTCTTAGAGTTAATGTCCTTAGACTTAGAGCAAAGAACAGAATGTACAGGTGTGTCATGGAACACTGTTCATTGTTGAGGGGAAACAGACATTACACACTCCTTCCTTAATTAAGGCCTCATCTTCCTCCTTCCTCTGCTTGGAAGAATTGAAGGAGAGCGAGTAGTAAACATAATAGCCCAGACTAGTCCTTAAGAAGAGAGACAAGAGTAAAAAGAACAGCTGCAATGGAAATACTCTTTCCCTCTCAATTCTCCTTCATATCTGAAACTTCATTCACACCCAGATTATCCAAAGCCCTTTACATAGCATTCAGTGTGTAGTGATTAAGCCTGTTGCCAGGGTTTACACCTCCCCTATGTTGGGCCTGCCTGCCTGCGAGAGCGCTTCTGTTGCAGGAGAGGAGGATGGAGCCTGGGCCTGCCTGGGAGAGGGGGCTGGAGCCTGGGCCGGCCAGCCTGCCTGCCTGGGAGAGCACTTCTGTTGCAGGAGAGGGGCTGGAGCCTGGGCCTGCCTGGGAGAGGGGGCTGGAGCCTGGGCCTGCCTGGGAGAGGGGGCTGGAAACCTGGGCCTGCCTGGGAGAGGGGGCTGGAGCCTGGGCCTGCCTGGGAGAGGGGGCTGGAGATGGGCCTGTCTGGGAGAGGGGGCTGGAGACTGGGCCTGCCTGGGAGAGGGGGCTGGAGACTGGGAGAGGGGACGTGGGCCTGCCTGCCTGCCTGCCTGGGAGAGCGCTTCTGTTGCAGGAGAGGGGGCTGGAGCCTGGGCCTGCCTGGGAGAGAGGACTGTAGCCTGGGCCTGCCTGCCTGCCTGCGAGAGAGGCCTGGAGCCTGGGCTTGCCTGACTGCGAGAGAGGCCTGGAGCCTGGGCTTGCCTGCCTGCGAGAGAGGGCTGGAGCCTGGGCCTGCCTGCCTGGTAGAGGGGGCTAGAGCCTGGGCCTGCCTGCCTGGTAGAGGGGGCTAGAGCCTGGGCCTGCCTGCCTGGTAGAGGGGGCTAGAGCCTGGGCCTGCCTGCCTGGTAGAGGGGGCTAGAGCCTGGGCCTGCCTGCCTGGTAGAGGGGGCTAGAGCCTGGGCCTGCCTGCCTGGTAGAGGGGCTGGAGCCCGGGCCTGCCTGCCTGGGAGAGGGGCTGGAGCCCGGGCCTGCCTGCCTGGGAGAGGGGGCTGGAGCCCGGGCCTGCCTGCCTGGGAGAGGGGGCTGGAGCCCGGGCCTGCCTGCCTGGGAGAGAGGGCTGTAGCCTGGGCCTGCCTGGGAGAGAGGGCTGGAGCCTGGGCCTGCCTGGGAGAGGGGGCTGGAGCCTGGGCCTGCCTGGTAGAGAGGGCTGGAGCCTGGGCCTGCCTGCCTGGTAGAGGGGGCTGGAGCCTGGGCCTGCCTGGGAGAGAGGGCTGTATCCTGGGCCTGCCTGCCTGGGAGAGGGGGCTGTATCCTGGGCCTGCCTGCCTGGTAGAGGGGGCTGGAGCCTGGGCCTGCCTGCCTGGTAGAGGGGGCTGGAGCCTGGGCCTGCCTGGTAGAGGGGGCTGGAGCCTGGGCCTGCCTGCCTGGAGGAGGGGGCTGGAGCTTGGGCTTTCCTGTGTCCCAAATAACACGCTATTCCCTTTATATTAGGGTAGCCTAGTGGTTAGAGCGTTGGACTAGTAACCGGAAGGTTGCAAGTTCAAACCCCCGGCTGCCCCTGAACAGGGCCAGCCTGGAACCCACTGTTCCTAGGCCGTCATTGAAAATAAGAATTTGTTCTTAACTGACTTGCCTAGTTAAGTAAAGGTAAAAAGAAATTGCACTACTTTTGATCAGTGCTCATAGGATGCAGAATGTCCCCCTCTCCCTGACAGCCTCAGTTGATGTGTCCTCACCCCACGCATCCATCAACGCACCTCACACTTGCAGAGATATAGTTGCACATTACAGTCAAACACGTTGCAGACTCACAGAGGAGGAACTACACAGAAAATATAGAGTCAGTCAGGGAAGACAAGCAGGATAAATATCAAGTTTTAATTGGACTTTATACGTGCAGAGGAACATGTAAGATATATATGTAGCCAAGGCCTATGGGATACATGCAATGCACACATACATGCATGCATAGGTTATTCACAAACACAAACCACAACCGTTGAGCACGCCAACAGATCACAGACGCACAGGATGTCAGTGACACTCGGCGAATGTCCCAAATGGCACCCTATTCCATATAGTGCACTACTTTTGTCCAGAGCCCTGATAAAAAGTAGTGCACTATATAGGGGATAAGGTTCCATTTGGGAGGAAGACAGGATGTCACGTCTGAATATCCTACAAAAAAGCTAAACTAACTGGGTGAAGGTAACAGAGGAGGGAGGGGCAACTTCCGTTGGACCTCGGTCACAGACACGACCATTTCAGGCTATTGTCCCTCTTCATACAATAAAAAACTATATTTAAAAAAAATACTGAACTAGCTTAGACACCAGTATTATCAGCTAGATAGGCGACGCAGGCAACCTTAAGGGACTGGTAGCCTTGGACTGCCACGGTGTAACTTTCTGTTCATAGTTACCTCCCACTCAAAGCCTGAGACTTACTGATGAGCTGGCTGGCCGACTTGATAAGGTTACTGTAGGTTATGTGGGAAGCATGGGCTTAAGCAATGAAAGTTGATTCTTTAAAATCAAGCTACTGGCTGCTAATGGGCAAATATTTGTTTATAGTGAGAGATAAATGAATGTACACATTATACAGATAACTCTGATACAGAATATTCAAGAGCTGTGTGAAGACCAAATATATGCTAAATATGGAAGCTAACGACTTCATATGGCTCAGGCAATATCTTGGGAAATTACAAGATATTGCATGTTCAGAACAAGCAGAAATGTGTTCATTACAAGCATGTCTGTTAGCTTCCTATTCAAGCTGTCTACATAAAAGGATGACATCATGAAGTCAGGTTGGTTGTTGTAGGCTGTTCCACTGGCTGCTATTTTAGCCTTTAATGAGACATTTCAAGCTCGTAATGTTAACCTACATGTACTTTTATGCAGATTACAGGAAACAAAATATCTGCATATCAGTGGTAAAGCTATCGTTGAAAGCATTGTATGAATGACAATAGACGGCAAATCAAACAAAACATTCAAAAAGATAGCTGTCAATGGTGTTTAACCAGTGTGTAGTGCACTAGACCAACATTTGCTTCGAGCACAAAAACAATAGACGCACTAACGTTAGACTCCGGGGACAATGTCATTTCTGTCTGTCAATTACTGGGCAAATTTCGTTTCATTTACATATTTTAACATGTGCATTGAGCTATGCAATCGTTTTCGATGTCTGGCAATCCATCCATCGCAGAATGTCCAAAAAATGATGCAGTAAGTAGCTGGTTGTAAAAGGTTCAGTCGCAACATGTATCCACTGAAAAACAGTCTGTGGCACAGCCAGACAGTAGCTAGCTACATTATAGTTCCAGCCGTCTAGTGACAACTCGCCAATTATCAAGTAAAACCTCTTGAAACAAAATGACAATTCCCAAAATTGACAGCTAAACCAAGTTGAAAGGCTTTTGAGCAACTGCATACAGGTTTTAAAAACATGTCTCATTGTTTATCGAGAGGTTCAGTTGATAATTTAACACGACAAGAGGTGAACCAAACTGGCTTGTCATTTGCTCGCAATACTTACCCATGAGCTCAGGTCGGTGCTTATGAAAACACGTCCTCTGTTCCTCATTTGCCAAGCAATACTTTCAACGATTTAAAAGCACTGTATGAATGATAAACAATTTCCAATGAAACCGACGGTGAGAATTGTTTTGCGAGCAGGTGTAACCAACCAAGTATTTGGCTTGCACAGTTCAACTACCCTACGCACTTCACTGACTGCCTATCTAGTGAGACTTACGTTAAAACAACAATGCGTTCAAGTCTCAACTTCGGTAGTCATCATGCTATGAGTCATAATAAAGAATACAACTACGTTCGCCTGGTATCTTGACAACGAAATAATAATTTCACAGTAACATGGGTTACTTCGACTTCATCTTAAAGGAAACGAAGACATGACGACAGCGTACTAGGAAGTGTCTCTCGTGTATAAGGCCAGCAAATTAGAAGCGTGAAATTGTGACAGCAATAGCTAACATTAACATTTGTACCTTCATCATAAATACACCAAATTAAAAACTGACCAGTGATGTTCTTGTTCCTTTTGATGAATCCCACGTTTCCAATAACATTTAGTCCAACTCCGAGAGACAACTTGACTTTCTGAAGTTTGGTCAGGACTTCCTGAATGAGGGCTCGAGTCGCTCCTTTCCTCCCGCACGAGCACGGCCCCTTGCCTCTGACAGCTAGTTTGACAGGCGGAAATAAATTCGTAGATTATCTGGCAAGCAGCAGTTGTCTTTAGTTCTGGCCTCTATAAATGTTATGGTTTAAACAAACAAAAAAACGGCATTCACTGTATGTGTCACAGTTGTTTAGATCATGCCCGTTGATTATTGATCATGATCAATACATTGCACTGATCAAATGTCGTGTTGTCAAGACCATTGTCATTTAACTCTAGACAATATTGGACGTTTTAGTATGTGCTGTTTACAAGGAGAAACAATCGAGTTCAGAGTCAAAGCAGACGAGGACAGGAGGTGGATGAGAGAAACAAAAATGTATCGGTTATCGGCTATAAAGGACCATCAACAGACAACCTTTGGGGATAGAAAAACTAGGGATATCAATGTTAAAAATGAAAATGAATACTTGGGTACTGTATTAGGTTTCAGTCATGTCCACATTAATAAAATAACATGGGGTTAATTGCATTTTTACAAATGAGAAAACCCACATTTATTTTTGGGGGCTTTATGTATATTTTACAATGGTGCATTGAGACAATATTGACCACTGAAAGCGATGAAAGTCGGTCACAGAAATGTAAATTCTGATCAAATGTGTCACTTGGTGGTGTTCATAAAAACTAAGGCGACACAATTGAGAAAAATGAAATAAATAAACAATAAGGCGATACTGACATCTGGTGTTAGAATTTAGAATGACACATTTAATACTAGACAGTCCATGGAATGTATATCTAATAAAAACATGAGTTGCAGGAAATCCATGCAAAACGCTTAAAAAGTGAAGTATTAGGTCCTCGAGTTAGGTCCCGGGTTGGACCCCCATTTTCCCCTCTGCCTCCCTCTCAGTGTCTATGGGCCAGGGCAGCAGTGATGAGTCTTGGCAGGGTGTTCATGGGAATATCTGTGCACCAGGCAGATACTTTACTTCCCCATAGTGCATGTGTATAATGGTCTGGACGTTGTTCGGAACAAGACTCGCATAACCTTGCCTGAGACCTTCAGACTTTCTTTGGCTCCCAAGCCAATACCTAGGCTTTGGTTGAGCTAGAAGAGGTAGGGTTTCAGGTGCTTCAGAAGATGGGCAGGGACTCTGCTGTTTAAGCTTCAGGGGAAAACTGGTTCCACCATTGGGGTTCGAGGACAGAGAAGAGCTTGGACTGGACTGAGTGGGCGATGGGCCTAAAAACCAGAGGTGACATAATGGACTGCTCGGGTTGGGCTGTAGGGTTTGAGCATAGCCTGAAGGTAGGGAGGGACAATTGGATAGAGTGCCAAAAGCTTTGCTAGGCAGTACCGCAAATATCTGTGAACCCCCAGATTCAGAAGCTTAAAATCCCCATTTAATGTTTGCCCAACATTTTGAGAGAAAAAAAACTCAAACTGAACATAATTCATAATGGTTTTTATTTTAGTTAGTTTTAGTTAGTTAAATGTAAGAATTTCAGTATAGTTTTAGTTCTTCAAATGGGTTTGTTAATTATTTTAGACGGAAGTCGTTGAGCAAAGTCGGTAAGTGAAGTCTGGGGAGGTACATAAGCACATATGCAAGTCGGACTACTTCTGCTGTTTCAAGGAAACTCGACAATGGCAGACATGGCTTTCACCTTTGTTATTGCAGATGAAGTGGATGCTATCGAAATTGGTTCTAAGCTATATGGAATTGCTTTAACAAAGTCATACTAATGATCATTTTGCTATTTGATTTAGAAATGTAACACCCTTTGAAGTAACCCAAAAATATTTTTTTAAATGCTTGATTACATTTTTTATTTGGCCTTACTTCTATTAGTACATACAAACTCATTGAACAACAGATGAACCTACCCCAAAAAATCTAAAGGAAGTTTGTTTTGAAGTGTCTGTCCTATATCTGAGAGATATAAGACAGATCAGGAATAGTTTAAAAAAAATATTTGTTTTATACATGTATTTAACCTCTTATTTTTGGAATTAAACAGTCTCCATATATACTGTACTTCCATTCACCTTTTCAACTGGTACCCAGGATCTTCAGACGAGTCTTGTAAGGCCTGTGGGCGTCCTAGAGCAAAATAACATGTACGTGTTCGTGAGAGTCTCTCCTTTCCACAGAGGAGTCAGATTAGTGTGTAGCCCAAACTGTTTGGACGCTACAGAGAGAAGTTGGCAGATCGGCTGTCCCAAGACACTTGTGGAGAACACCATCCTGAGAGTGAGAGTCTCATCTTTCCATAGAGGGGTCATGCTAGTTTCTAGGCCAAACCATTTGGACGCTACAGACGATTCTGTGAGAAGACCGATTTTCAGGATACCTCATGGTCTGACACATACCAAAGACGTGGAAGTGAGACAACGGCGGATGTGGTGGATTGAGACGCGTCCAATGCAAGACACCAGATATCTCTCATTTAAATTGACAACTTTTGATGTTTGTTTTTAATTACGCGAAATCAACTCTAGGGTGTTTTAAAGGACCGTTCTCGGGACATTGACAGTGGACATTGCCAGTGTAAAAATCCCATAGATTAACAAATGCGTCGTTTACAATATGTTTAACATTTTATTCACACTTAATACACAAATCAACACATTTTTTTATTTGTTTTTTGTTGACAACAATATTACAGACAAGACAAATTCCTGGCTATAACATGGGACACAACATTACAGTAACATCTAGATAAATACATCAGCTATATTGTCTTAAATTTGATATTTTATTTGTTAATGTGAGAAATGTGGATCGAAAATAGATAGTAAAGGATGTACGGATTAACATCTATTTAAGCTCTGAAGGTTCATCCGCCCAAAACAGTAAACATGCATTGATAATAACCAATGATAGGTGAAGATATCAACCATTTATGATTTCCAGTCGACTGCAGTCGAAAGCTCATGACCTTTGATCACATGCTGTAAAGGTCATGCAGTAGACATGAAGTTGAAAGTCAGACAATTTGTATACCCATAATGCAACACACTTTGCCTTGACAAAAGTGATTTGCTTGAGCGTGCCCCATGTCTATGGTCCAGACGGAGGAGAAATCCGCACACAATGCGTCCCTGACCACCTCCTGAAGTGGTCGTCCAGATCTGAACACAATACGACTTTTGTGCGTCTAGATCTGTCTTTTCAATGTGATCTTCGTATTCTGATACCAGAAGTCGCATGTACTGTAAGTGTCAAGTGTAGACAGTGCTCTGACCTCAGTCTCCTCCTCCTGCACAGGAAGTGTGGATGTTCCTGTATCCCTACTACCACCACTACCACCTGTGGACATAGCCTGGAAGTAGGGTAGCTGGTAGTGAAATGGTAAAACTGAAATAATTTGTGTTGTAGAAAATGAAAAAATTCCCTGTCTTAGGTCAGTTAGGATCACCACTTTATTTTAAGAATGTGAAATGTCAGAATATTAGAAGAGAGAATGATTTATTTCAGCTTTTATTTCTTTCATCACATTCCCAGTGTGTCAGAAGATTACATACACTCAAATAGTATTTGGTAGCATTGCCTTTAAATTGTTTAACTTGGGTCAAATGTTTTGGGTAGCCTTCCACAAGCTTCCCACAATAAGTTGTGTGAATTTTCTGGCCCATTACTCCTGACAGAGCTGGTGTAACTGAGTCAGGTTTGTAGGCCTCCTTGCTTGCACACATTTTCTCAGTTCTGCCCACAAATGTTCTATAGGATCGAGGTCATGGCTTTGGGATGGCCACTCCAGTACCTAGACTTTGTTGTCCTTAAGCCATTTTGCCACAACTTTGGAAGTATGCTTGGGGTCATTGTCCATTTGGAAGACCCATTTGCGACCAAGCTTTAACTTCCTGACTGATGTCTTGAGATGTTGCTTCAATATACATGTTGCTTCAATATATAGATCAATAGCATAATATTCCGTCCTCATGATGCCATCTATTTTGTGAAGTGCACCACTCCCTCCTGCAGCAAAGCACCCCCACAACATGATGCTGCCACCCCTGTGCTTCGCGGTTTAGATGGTGTTCTTGGCTTGCAAGCCTCACCCCTTTTCCTCCAAACATAACCATGGTCATTATGGCCTAACAGTTCTATTTTTGTTTCATCAGACCAGAGGACATTTGTCCCCATCTGCAGTTGCAAACCGTAGTCTGGCTTTTTTTATGTTGGTTTTGGAGCAGTGGCTTCTTCCTGCCTTTCAGGTTATGTCAATATAGGACTCGTTTTACTGTGGTTATAGATACTTTTGTACCTGTTTGCTCCAGCATCTCCACAAGGTCCTTTGCTGTTGTTCTGGGATTGTTTTGCACTTTTCGCATCAATGTACGTTCATCTCTAGGACACAGAAAGCGTCTCCTTCCTGAGCGGTATGACGACTGCGTGGTCCCATGGTATTTATACTTACGTACTATTGTTTATACAGATGAATGTGGTACCTTCAGGCGTTTGGAAATTGCTCCCAAGGATGAACCATACTTGTGGAGGTCTACAATTTGATTTCTGAGGTCTTGGCTGATTTCTTTTGGTTTTCCCATGATGTCAAGGAAAGAGGCACTGAGTTTGAAGGTAGGTCTTGAAATACATCCACAGGGACACCTCCAATTGACTCAAATGTTGTCAATAATCCTATCAGAAGCTTCTAAAGCCATTACATAATTTTCTGGAATTTTTCAAGCTGTTTAAAGGCACAGTCAACTTAGTGCATGTAAATTTCCGACCCACTGGAATTGTGATTCAGTGAGTTATAAGTGAAATAATCTGTCTGTAAACAATTGTTGGAAAAATTACTTGTGTCACCAATTACTTTGCAGACAGAGTTCAGTGTGTCAAATCGGAGGGCATGCTGTCCGGTCCTCTGACAGTCTCTATGGGGGTGCCACAGGGTTCAATTCTCGGGCCGACCTTTTTCTCTGTATATATCAATGATGTTGCTCTTGCTGCGGGCGATTCCCTGATCCACCTCTACGCAGACGACACCATTCTATATACTTTCGGCCCGTCATTGGACACTGTGCTATCTAACCTCCAAACGAGCTTCAATGCCATACAGCACTCCTTCCGTGGCCTCCAACTGCTCTTAAACGCTAGTAAAACCAAATGCATGCTTTTCAACCGATCGCTGCCTGCACCCGCATGCCCGACTAGCATCACCACCCTGGATGGTTCCGACCTTGAATATGTGGACATCTATAAGTACCTAGGTGTCTGGCTAGACTGCAAACTCTCCTTCCAGACTCATATCAAACATCTCCAATCGAAAATCAAATCAAGAGTCGGCTTTCTATTCCGCAACAAAGCCTCCTTCACTCACGCCGCCAAGCTTACCCTAGTAAAACTGACTATCCTACCGATCCTCGACTTCGGCGATGTCATCTACAAAATGGCTTCCAACACTCTACTCAGCAAACTGGATGCAGTCTATCACAGTGCCATCCGTTTTGTCACTAAAGCACCTTATACCACCCACCACTGCGACTTGTATGCCCTCGCTACATATTCGTCGCCAGACCCACTGGCTCCAGGTCATCTACAAGTCCATGCTAGGTAAAGCTCCGCCTTATCTCAGTTCACTGGTCACGATGGCAACACCCATCCGTAGCACGCGCTCCAGCAGGTGTATCTCACTGATCATCCCTAAAGCCAACACCTCATTTGGCCGCCTTTCGCTCCAGTACTCTGCTGCCTGTGACTGGAACGAACTGCAAAAATCGCTGAAGTTGGAGACTTTTATCTCCCTCACCAACTTCAAACATCAGCTATCTGAGCAGCTAACCAATCGCTGCAGCTGTACATAGTCTATTGGTAAATAGCCCACCCATTTTCACTTACCTCATTCCCATACTGTTTTTATACTGTTTTTATTTATTTACTTTTCTGCTCTTTTGCACACCAATATCTCTACCTGTTCATGACCATCTGATCATTTATCACTCCAGTGTTAATCTGCAAAATTGTAATTATTCGCCTACCTCCTCATGCCTTTTGCACACATTGTATATAGACTGCCCCTTTTTTTCTACTGTGTTATTGACTTGTTAATTGTTTACTCCATGTGTAACTCTGTGTTGTCTGTTCACACTGCTATGCTTTATCTTGGCCAGGTCGCAGTTGCAAATGAGAACTTGTTCTCAACTAGCCTACCTGGTTAAATAAAGGTTAAATTAAAAAAAATAAAAAAAATAAACAAAGTAATGTCCTAAACTATAGTTTGTTCACAAGAAATTTGTGGAGTGGTTGAAAAATTAGTTTTAATGACTCAACCTAAGTGTATGTAAACTTCTGACCTCAACTGTATATACAGTGGGGCAACAAAGTATTTAGTTCTCCCACTTAAAAATATGAGAGAGGCCTGTAATTTTCATCATAGGTACACTTCAACTATGAAAATCACATTGTAGGATTTTCTATGAATTTATTTGCAAATTATGGTGGAAAATAAGTATTTGGTCAATAAGAAAAGTTTATCTCAATACTTGTTATATACCCTTTATTGGCAATGACAGAGGTCAAACGTTTTCTGTAAGTCTTCACAAGGTTTTCACACACTGTTGCTGGTATTTTGGCCCATTCCTCCATGTAGATCTCGTCTAGAGCAGTGATGTTTAGGGTCTGTTGCTGGGCAACACGGACTTTCAACTCCCTCCAAAGATTTTCTATGGGGTTGAGATCTGGAGACTCACGGTCAACTGCGTTTATTTTCAGCAAACTTAACATGTGTAAATATTGTATGAATATAACAAGATTCAACAACTGAGACATAAACTGAACAAGTTGCACAGACATGTGATTAACAGAAATTTAATAATGTGTCCCTGAACAAATGGGGAGTCAAAATCAAAAGTCAGTATCTGGTGTGGCCACCAGCTGCATTAAGTACTGCAATGCATCTCCTCCACATGGACTGCACCAGATTTGCCAGTTCTTGCTGTGAGATGTTACCCCACTCTTCCACCAAGGCACCTGCAAGTTCCCGGACATTTCTGGGGGAATGACCCTAGCCCTCACCCTCCGATCCAACAGGTCCCAGACGTGCTCAAAGGGATTGAGATCCGGCCTCTTCGCTGGCCATGGCAGAACACTGACATTCCTGTCTTGCAGGAAATCCCGCACAGAACGAGCAGTATGGCTGGTGGCATTGTCATGCTGGAGGGTCATGTCAGGATGAGCCTGTAGGAAGGGTACCACCGCTACGCCACTCAGGGGCGAAAATCTGATATCAACTTTGGAGGGGACAATTACATGACATTTTCTCCATGGCTTTTCTCCAGTTCCTAAATCCTGCACCAATGAAGGCAACATCTGCTCTTTGGCCAAAAGATGGCTGGCTTGAAAACCCTTCGCTACAGTGAAAACAACACTCCTTTTATTGATGGATTATAATGTAGCCAGGGGAAATCGCCAAACCATCTCTCTTGAAACGTCAACACTCTGTTGGCAAGAGTTTGCAGTTCTGTAAATTCTGGGTGTGGCTGATATGGTTTTGTGACATCACTGAGGTAATTGGACAATGCTGTGCCACTGTCCCCATATACTGGTGCTGCTGGCAACAAGGTTGACACCTGGTCCTGCCGTGGCTGTGACACTGTCCTCTGAAGTCTCTCTCCCTGGCTCTTCCCCTTTCACCACCCTCACTGACTCACAGTCTGTCTCCTTGAAAATAAATAAGGTGTTTGCCGTACTCCTAACTACCGGTACACAAAACTACACAATTAATCACAACAGCAATACCATTGCCTTAAACAAATCTTAGTTCAGTCACCAGTTTAAGTTGAGAGTGGGGGTATCCATGGCATTTTCAAATTATGTCCCTATTTCACAAGTCATTTAAAAACAAAACTTTCATAATGTTGCCAAACAAAGACTCAACAAACTTACCTGAGACTCCCTGTCTCTGCCAGTCTGTCCCTGCCCATCTGTCTCTGCCAGTCTGTCCCTGCCCATCTGTCTCTGCCAGTCTGTCCCTGCCCATCTGTCTCTGCCAGTCTGTCCCTGCCAGTCTGTCCCTGCCCATCTGTCCCTGCCCATCTGTCTCTGCCAGTCTGTCCCTGCCCATCTGTCTCTGCCAGTCTGTCTCTGCCAGTCTGTCCCTGCCAGTCTGTCTCTGCCAGTCTGTCCCTGCCAGTCTGTCCCTGCCCATCTGTCCCTGCCAGTCTGTCCCTGCCAGTCTGTCTCTGCCAGTCTGTCCCTGCCAGTCTGTCCCTGCCAGTCTGTCTCTGCCAGTCTGTCCCTGCCCACCTGTCTCTGCCAGTCTGTCCCTGCCCATCTGTCTCTGCCAGTCTGTCCCTGCCAGTCTGTCCCTGCCAGTCTGTCTCTGCCAGTCTGTCCCTGCCCACCTGTCTCTGCCAGTCTGTCCCTGCCCATCTGTCTCTGCCAGTCTGTCCCTGCCCACCTGTCTCTGCCAGTCTGTCTCTGCCAGTCTGTCCCTGCCAGTCTGTCTCTGCCAGTCTGTCCCTGCCCATCTGTCCCTGCCAGTCTGTCCCTGCCAGTCTGTCCCTGCCCATCTGTCCCTGCCAGTCTGTCCCTGCCCATCTGTCCCCAGCTCTGCTGTCTGTGTGCCATCTGTTGCCTGCTCTGCCTAATGACATCATTGTGAAACATTTCCATTAGCATTTCACTTCTTTCTTATGAACATTTTATCAACTTGTCTTTGAGATATTAGGCTACTAGGGTTCTTACTTTGCGTTTTGGTGTACTGAAAAATACTCTGATGTCCATCTTTTTTCTTTTTTTCTGACATTTTTCTACCTGGCTGGCTACACACACACACACACACACACACACACACACACACACACACACACACACACACACACACACACACACACACAGTGTGTTGGTTATTTACAGTAGGAGATGGGCTCCTATCATCTTATCTTCTATCATTCTATATGGGCTTCGATCTAAACGGTAGCTAGCAAATGTGACACGGATTGCAGAGACAAGTTGACAGCTGTATGAGTTCACCATTTACACAACATATGTTGCATCCTTTTGTCATTTTAATATAGTTTGTTTCATATTGGCTGGCTTCCAACAATAGCTGAATTTGCAAAACTAGCGAGGACCAATTCCTTTTCTGTGGCGTTTCCTATAATCTTTGCTACCTAGTTAAATAAAGGTGAAATAAAATAAAATAAGTTCCATAGGGACAAGTTAGCTTTTGCAACGAGACCATTAAAGATATTTAAGACAATGGTAGAAGAGAGTGTAGTTCTGTTCAGTTTGGAGTTCAGTTTATCGCTAGACTTATCACAGGGACTTTGAAGCACTACAGCTGCATGCTGGTCTTGGAATAAACTGATGATAGCAAAGATTCCATCTTTGACGACGCCACATAAATGGAATAGGTACTAGCTATCTTAATAGTTCATGTTTGCCCGCTAGCTCTGCAAATTCAGCTAGTGTGTGAACCCTGCCAACATAAAAAAAAACATTGCTATTGCGCGATTGATTGGATTAACCTCCCGTCAGTTACGTGCATTGAGTGCCTTTCAGACAGTAGATATGAACCCTCTGTTACCTAGCCAGCTAAGGAACTGGCAGTGGATCAAACCATTGTGAGGCAAAGGGCGGGGGTTCGCAATCTTTTATAACTTAAAAACGTGCTATTAAGTGTCTATAATCAGCACAAATGCTTTCATTGAGTATTATTCATCTTATTTAAATTACATAGATATGTTTACAGTGATATATTGGGGGGGACAAATCATATTTTTCCCAGGATGGGGGGGGGTCGTGTCCTCCCTGCCCCCCCTGGGATTTCCGCCTATGGCGCCACTCAGGAGCATAAGGTATCTTTTTAACGGTAGGGTGGCTACTTTGAAGAATCTCATATATATTTGGATTTGTTTAACACTTTTTTGGTTACTACATGATTCCATATGTGTTATTTCATATGTTGATGTCTTTACTATTATTCTACAATGTAGAAAATAGTAAAAATAAAGAAAAACCCTTGAAAGGGTAGCTGTGTCCAAACTTTTGACTGGTACTGTATATAGGAAAGACACAAAGAGACAACAAAAATACTAGTTAGACTATTAATATATACATATCAATTATATCTTTAGAAAGAGGAGAGGTGCTGTGATAATGATTTTTTAAATTTGTTAAAAAGCTAAACCTGCGTTTTGCCTGAGTAACCTCTTGTGGCAGAGCATTCCACAATGACATGGGTCTGAACGAGGGATTAAATCTGTTTTTGGTTGGGGTACCGGGAAGAAACCCAAGGGTGTCTAGTGCATTCGTAAAGTATTCAGACCCCTTCACTTTTTCCACATTTTGTTATGTTACAGCCTTATTAGGTAAATAAGGTATTTCTGATAAAAAAATATATATAAAAAATTGTAAATTTACAAACATTTTGAAAAAAACTGTTTTTGCTTTGTCATTATGGGGGTTTTGTATTTTGTATGTATTATGGATCCCCATTCGTTCCTGCCAAGGCAGCAGCTACTCTTCCTGTGGTCAAGCAAAATTAAGGCAGTTTATACAATTGTAAAAACATTACAATACATTCACAAATTTCACAACACACTGTGTGCCCTCAGGCCCCCTACTCCACCACTACCACATATCTACATTTTCAACCGTTTTAGAATAAGGCTGTAACGTAAAAAAAAATATATATATGAAAAAGTCAAGGGTTCTGGATACTTTCTGAAAGCACTGTACCATACTTTGTGCCTTATTGCTTAATCATAGCAGTCATGCGAGTTAAATCGACATCCATTGATAGAAAAGTGTGTAAAGGCAAATGATTTCCTTTGAAAAGCCTTTGCGTTATGACAGCTCGCAATAGTTTGCTTATACCGTCATTACAAATTACTACAATATTCCTTATTAATTGCCGATATGGAAAATGGTTTATAGTATAAATATGTCAACTCATCTCTTGCCGTGGGAAAAAAATATGGCCTTGTTTTCCGCGCTTTGGGCAGGTTTTTTAGTGCTTTTTCGGCTGGATATTTTTGCTAGACCTAGATTATCTGGTCAATATAATGGATATTCTGTGTTTGGGGCCCCTATGGTTTGGTCAAGGTATATGTCGGTGTATGTGTGATGACCGCAAAAAACAACCCTACTCAGCAACTATTTCGAATACCCAGGTTTAGGGATATTAATAGTTTAGTGTCTATACAGTTATGTGAACGTGAGGGACGTAAATACTTTCAAGACATGCACTTTACCCCGATAGCCATTATGTTATGATTGACCCAGCGCAGGGTCAATTCGTAACAAAATCGGGGCTAGCAAATCAACATGTGGCAAATATTGGCACTCGATGTAAACCCTTTGCTGTTGGGAATTAGCTGACTGGTCAAATAAGAAACAACGGTTTACTAATATGAAGTGAATGGTTGTCCGACATGTGCAATTCTGTATAGCACAAATCGCTGAAAATATTTTGCTCTGCACAAGGGCTGACCTCGAAATGCCTAATTAGACTGCTAAAATATAGCGAAGATACTGGTAACTAACCCTGTTTAATGGAAAAACGCTATTTAATTTATACTATTACATTGGTGTATGCATGACACAAAGATGCGATAAAATTACTATTAAAATTAATCTCTACAGTTTTGTTTTAAATATTTTTGGTCAGGCGCAATTAACGGCCATCTTACTTCTCATGGGGTCTTAACAGATGTAGGCGCTGTTTTGTTCTGAACTGCAAATTCCAAATCGATTGTTTATCTAACGTTTGTTTACATTTTTACTTGCCATCAAATGGCTTCTACTTTACTATCACCGATGGTAGATTATTACAATGATGAAGAAGAACTTGATAGTGTGGACGACGATGATGATCGAAGCTTCAGGGGAAGAGACTCGGAAGAAGGTAGGTTCGCCAATGTAGCACATTTTGTTAGCTAGCTACTCTTGTGATATTTGCTAATAAACGTTGTTAGTTTTCTCAAATAGTCTCCTAAAACTAGTGTGACCTTTGCACATTTTTTTTATTATTATTGTTTTTTTTAAAGAATGAACCCATCCCCATTGAAGAGTAAAGTTTGCGCCAGTTTGGGTAACTAACGCTAGCTAGCCAGCGTTGAATTAACACAGGTTTCTATAATCCAGTTTGTTGTTCGCAGGAGTTTAATCATGAGTCCAAACTGTTAAAAACGAGAGTTTCTATTGGACAAATTCAGATAGGTCCCGCCCCTTTTCGTTTGGTTGTATGAATACGCCCCTGGCAGGAAAGCTACCTGTTAGTGTAGATGGGGGGACAAGTTCATTATCTTTTTCAACTTTCATGTTTAGCGGTCAAGCCCGGCTTTACTTTTATACAGCAACACGTTGTCAAGTGGTGGACAGACAGAGCTAACGTAATATATATATAAGAGAGAGAAAGTGGTCTTTGTAACCGTGCATTGGACTTGGAGTCTCGATTTTGGAGTTAAATTCGTAACAGGCAGGCAGTCATTCTCAGTAAAACATTTGTAATGGTTGACAGGTGGCGAGAGACTAATTTGCTTTAACACCAATATGATTTCAGTGATTGGCCTTTTCTGACACAGTCTTGCCACTGTTGGTGTGAAGTATAAGAAACTATATTTGATTTTGTAATTTCAGCTCTCCTTACATGTCCAGTTAACTTTGAGGCCAGCCATTTCATTGGGTACGTGCGTAGATGAAGGTGGCTTGTTGGGATTTAGCTAAATTAGGTTTTAAGGCCGCGCGCTGATGCAGGCTATTTCCAAATGTCACGTTGCATTTGTGCTGTTAACTTTGGGTATAGCTACAGATTTAAGCAATGACCCTTTACTCATGTTACCTGTATTTGATGGAGAGTTGTGTTAGTCTTGTCAATGCTAAGTCAACCATTCACTGGTGTTGTAACTAGCTAGCAAGCGTTAACGTTACGCCGCTAGCTAACGTTAGCTACCATCAGCTGACAGGTCACCGGCAAAACCTGCTTTGGCGCTGGCAAACTCAGTAGCTAACGAGCTAGTCGGGTATCTAAAATAGGTACCCAACTACGTATTATCATGCAGGCCACGCAGAGATTGCATCTAACTAACTAAATTTGAAACCGGTTCAATTACCAAGTCTTGAATTAGCCGTTGCTAATAGCTAAATTGGCTAGCTTGACAAATCGCTCTCGTATTTGGCTTCATCAATTTGCTACGCGTTAACAACGGGACAAATGTTAGGCACTCAATGTAAACCCTTTTGTTGCGAATTAGCTGTCTGGTCAAATAAGAAACGACTGTTTACTAATCTGGAGTCACTGCCCGGTCTGTGCAATTCTGGTTAACATTTAATTGATAACTTTTTTTGATAGAAATGAGCAAGCCTGTTAGCTGAACGCTTAGTTAGCTAGCTTGCCATCTTGCGTGTGGCTACTTTAGCCTACGACATAACATTTCGCATTTATCAGACGACCTTGTTTTACTTTGTTAGTTTATTTTTGTATAAGTCTAAAGGGAAATGGCTGGTAACGCACTCATTGGGGATCCAAATAAAGGTAACTTGACTGAGTAGCTACATCTATCCTACTACTGTTTCCAGCTTTCCTAAAATTAGAAATTTCATTGACTTGCTATTGAACAAATTGTTCTGAAAATGTTTTCTTGGCATAGGCCCTTTGTCATATGATATTGGTGAACTGTTAGCCTACTTACTGACGTCCGCCATTTTTTCTTTTCTTTTTTTCTTCTCTCTCTTTCAGACACAGAAGATGCCAGTGAAACTGACCTGGCGAAACATGATGAGGATGACTATGTGGAAATCAAAGAACAGTGAGTGTTGTCCACCAATTGCACAGTTACACTGGATAGAATATATGTTGACTTGGATGAAATGGGATGTTCAAAATGTAGCCTGATCTTGAAGGACTACATTTACAGATTTAGTAGTTGGTTGTGATAATCATGTTTTATTTGGTTTCAGGATGTACCAAGACAAGCTGGCATCATTGAAAAGGCAGTTGACGCAACTCCAAGAGGGTAGTGTCACTGTTTCCAATTATCCTCACTGCATTTATGAATTAGGCCTATCCTATAATCAGTTCATTATCCTCCTTGCATTCACAATCAATGTGATTATCAATGTCATGAATTCCTCCGTGTGCATAAGTAGAAATGAGCAGACCTATCATTTTGCAATACTGTTATGATGGATCCTCAGAGGTGGTGCTCTTTGCTTTCAGAGATTGGTTGGATAAGAAGTTAGGCATACAGTTGAAGTTGGAAGTTTACGTACACTTGTTTTTCAACCACTCCACAAATGTCTTGTTAATAAACTATAGTTTTGGCAAGTCGTTTAGGACATTTACTTTGCATGACAAGTAATTTTCCAACAATTGTTTACAGACAGATGATTTCACTTATAAAACACTCACAATTCCAGTGGGTCAGAAGTTTACATACACTAAGTTGACTACCTTTAAACAGCTTGGGGAAATTCCAGAAAATGATGTCATATGCTAATTGACATAATTTGTCAATTGGAGGTTTACCTGTGGATGTATTTCAAGGCCTACCTTCAAACTCAGTGCCACTTTGCTTGACATCATGGGAAAATAAAAATAAATCAGACAAGACCTCAAATAAATTGTAGACCTCCACAAGCCTAGTTCATCCTTGGGAGCAATTTCCAAATGCCTGAAGGTACGACATTCATCTGTACAAACAATAGTATGCAGTTAAACACCATGGGACCACGCAGCGGTCATACTGTTCAGGAATGAGACACTTTCTGTCTCCTAGAGATGAATGTACTTTGGTGTGAAAAATGTATATCGATCCCAGAACAGCAAAGGAACTTGTGTAGATGCTGGAGGAAACGGGTACAAAAGTATCTATAACCACAGTAAAGCAAGTCCTATATCAACATAAGCTGAAAGGCTGCTCAGGAGGGAAGGAGGCACTGCTCCAAAACTGCCATAAAATAGCCAGACAACTGTTTGCAAACTGCACATGGGGACAGAGATCATACTTTTTGGAGTAATGTCCTCTAGTCTGATGAAATAAAAATGGAACTGTTTGGCCATAATGACCATAGTTATGTTTGGAGGAAAAGGGGGAGGGTTGCAAGCCGAAGAACACCATCCCAACTGTGAAGCATGGGGGTGGCAGCAGCTTGTTGTGGGGGTGCTTTGCTGCATAAGGGACTGGTGCACTTCACAAAATAGATGGCTTCATGCAGAATGAAAATTATGTGGATATATTGAAGCAACATCACTAAGGAATTTAAAGCTTGGTTGCAAATGGGTCTTTTCAAATGGACAATGACCCCAAGCATACTTCCAAAGTTGTGGCAAAATGGCTTAAGGACAACAAGGTCAAGGTACTGGAGTGGCCATCCCAAAGCCCTGACCTCAATCCCATAAAAAATTTGTGGGCAGAACTGAAAAAACATGTGCGAGCAAGGAGGCCTACAAACCTGACTCAATTACACCAGCTCTGTCAGGAGGAATGGGCCAAAATAACCCAACTTATTATGGGATGCTTGTGGAAGGCTACCCAAAACGTTTGACCCAAGTTTATAGAATTTAATGGCAACGCTACCAAATACGAATTGAGTGTATGTACACTTCTAACCCACTGGGAATGTGATGAAAGGAATAATTCTCTCTACTATTATTCTGACATTTCACATTCCTAAAATAAAGTGATCTTAACTGACCTAAAACAGGAAATTCTTACTAGGATTAAATGTCAGGAATTATGAAACTGAGTTTAAATGTATTTGGCCTAGGTGTATGTAAACTTCTGACTTCAAATGTATATGCTGTGTTTTAATTAAACTCTTCCCTGCAGGAACACTTCAGGAGTACCAGAAGAGAATGAAGAAGCTGGACCAACAATACAAGGAGAGAGTCCGCAATGCTGGTAAGAAAATGGCACTGTTGTAGAATAGGATCACTGTGCTCATCCCTAAATGGCTCCCTATATAGTACACTACCTTTGGACCAGGGCCCATAAGGCGTAGGGTGCCATTTGGGATACACTCAGTCACCGTTAAGTTGTTGCCACATGGAGAGACCTCATTCTGTGTCATTTGAACTTGAACACCCAAAGTGTGTGCTGCATTTTTGAGGGAGCCAGCTTGTAAGCATTTACTGCAGCATTTATTCCTGCTGTGTACATGATGAATAAAAACACTATTATTTTGTGGTTGTTGGTTTTGTGCTTAAAGTCAATGTGACAGCCAGGGATTAACTGACAATGCAGTCAACATGAGCGTTAACATTGTCATTTGTCTGTTTCTTTCTTATAGATCTCTTTCTCCAACTTGAGGTAAGAGATGTTTTGATATTATTACCTAACATGGAAATTCAACTGACTCCTTCACCTGCGAATTATTGCATTTTTTAAATGTATTTTATGGCCTTTCGACACAATCTCTGGTTCCTTCTCTCTCTGGTTCCTTCTCTCTCTGGTTCCTTCTCTCTCTGGTTCCTTCTCTCTCTGGTTCCTTCTCTCTCTGGTTCCTTCTGTCGCTCTCAGACAGAACAGGTGGAGAGGAACTACATCAAAGAGAAGAAGGCGGCGGTGAAAGAGTTTGACGATAAGAAGGTGGAGCTGAAGGAAAACTTAATTGCTGAGCTAGAGGAGAAGAAGAAGATGATAGAGAATGAGAAATTAACAATGGAGCTGACAGGCGGTAGGAGAATCACTGAGACTGTCTCCCTCCCTCCCTCTCATCTCACTCTGAGGGGAGGGGGGGGTAAAAAAGACTGATGGGTGACGGTTGGTTTTTGCTGAGGAAGAAGACTATGTAGGATGACTTATTTTATCCTCAGTGGAAGTGTTTTGGAGATGGAGTTTCTTAGCTCATCTTATATCTCACAACCTTCATACTAACGAGGGTTAAAAGTCTTATACATTGTTTTCACTCTCTAACTTGCAGATTTCCATGCTAATCATTCAATTGAAGATCTCCGTTTCAGTGCAGTAATGTTAGTTTAACATATATATACATACACATATTGGCCAGTTTATTATGTACACCGCCCAGTTCACACACATAGTTTGCACCTATATAAAGCAGGCATTCAGTTACTGTTTCATTGAACATTAGAATGGGCAAAACGAGTGACCTAAGAGACTTTGGTGGTTTGTTTGCTGGTTCCAGTATCTCAGAAACAGACGGCCTCCTGGGCTTTTCACACACTGCAGTGTCTAGGGTTTACTGAGACAACACGGCAAGAATCGTGCAATCTAACAGGCGTGCCACAAATGGGCACATCACGGCGCAGAATGGCTTCACGGTAAGCACAACTCATCGGTCCTTGTCACAGATGAGCTATTGCAGCAGACGACCGCACCGGTTCCACTCCTATCAGCTGGGCATGCAATCACCAACACTGGACAATTGAGTGGAAAAACATTGCCTGGTCCTTCGAATCCTGGTTCCTGTTGGCATACAGATGGCAGTCAGGATTTGGAGTAAGCAGCATGAGTCCATGGCCCCATCCTGCCTGATGTCAATCGAGGCTGGTGGTGTAATGGTGTGGGGAATGTTTTCCTGGCACACGTTAGGTCTCTTGATACCAACTGAGCAACATTTCCATGCCCAGGTTGTTCTGGAGGCAAAGAGGGGTCTGACCCTGTACTAGAACTGCACTGTTGAATCGGATCACTGAATGTGTGTGTGTGTGTGTAGACACACTGAGTATACCAAACATTGGGATAATCTCCATAATATGGAGTTGGTCCATGTTGACTCCAATGCTTCCCACAGTTGTCAAGTTGGCTAGATGTCCTTTGGGTGGTGGACCATTCTTGTTAAAACCCAGCAGTGTTGCAGTTCTTGACACACTCAAATGAGTGTGCCTGGCACCTACTACCATACCCTGTTCAAAGGCACTTAAATATTTTGTCCTGCCCATTCACCCTCTGAATGGCACACATACAATCCATGCCTCAAAGGGTTAAAAATCCTTCTTTAACCTGTCTCCTCCCCTTAATCTACACTGATTTGAAGTGGATTTAACAGTTGACCAATAAGGGATCATAAGATTCACCTGGTTAGTCTCATGGAAAGAGCAGGTGTTTTCTTTTGAACTTTTTAATTTAACTAGGCAAGTCTGTTAAGATCAAAATGTTATTTACAATGACGGCCAATCCCAGACGATGCTGGGCCAATTTTGCACCGTCTTATGGGACTCCCAATCACGTCCGGTTGTGATACAGCGTGGATACAGCCTTAGACCGCTGCGCCACTTGGGAGCCCCAAGTTTTGTATACTCGGTGTACATGTACCAATATAGCTTTTCTCTGTGTTATACCCACATGAGTGTCACCCATATAGTTATTAGAATGTACATTCCCATTGAAGTGCTCTGACAGGTGGACTAGCAGTAATATTTCTACAGTGTCGGGTGCATGGCGGTAAGCTCATTCCATATTACCCCTGTGTAGATTCCATGGAGGTGAAACCCATCATGACCCGAAAGTTAAGGAGGCGGCCCAACGATCCAGTCCCCATTCCAGACAAGCGGAGGAAACCTGCACCTGATATCCTTTACTAGAAGTCCAATCACTCTGTCTGTCTTGTCTACAACAGTGTTGATCCATGTTAGACAGTCCAGCTTCAAAGAATCTCGTCTTGACTGATTAGTTACATTTCACTTCTTTTTTTCCCCCCCATCTTCACAGGGTTAAAACTTACCAGATACAGTTTTTACCCCTTCACAGAAATATATATACATATATACACACAAATGATGATTTGATTAAGACGAGTTGTCCTTAACGATCCACACCTCAGCTTAACTATTTGCTAACCGATGACCAGATCCTGGAAGATCTGCGAATACTGAACAAGCAGCTGAAATCCCCTAAGCGTCCAGGTATGTGAGCAGTCCAGTTTTTACAACTGTTAGGATTGTTTTGTTTCAGTCTAAATGCCATCAAGCCAAAATTAGGATGAATCAAGTTATTATACATGTTCATTTTATTTACATTAAACATCAAGAACTACCGGGCTGGCAGCGTTTTTAGTAAATGAACTATTTACATTGAAATTACTTTAGTTTTTCTCACGCCATGTTTTCTCCCCCAGTGTCTCCGTCGTCTCCAGACCAAATGCCCACCATTCCAATGGAGGCCCCCTCACAGCGCTATGAGGCCCGCATTGAAGAGGGAAAGCTGTACTACGACAAGAGATGGTACATGCACACTGACTATCTTTTTCATTTGGTTGATTAGACCATTTAAAAAAAAAAACATTTTTAAACACAGCAAAAAGGGGGATTTTTGTACTTTTATTGTCTGCTGTTGTGGTTTATTGCTGTTTTAATAGGATTGGTCTAAATATAAGATCTACTGAACTGATTCCCTATAATATAATACCTAGTGTTTTAATTCATGATGCGCTTGACTTTTATTAGCCACTAGATGGCGCCACAGCCGTGTAAATCCTCATGCTCTACTTACTGAAGAATTCTTGGCTTTGCTGATATGTCTGGTTTTTTTAAGACCTCAAAAACAAGATTCAAGAAATGGAAATCATGTTTGTAGTATGTTTATAGTAACATTCCCTCTGGCCAATAGGTCATATTTCATATTAACCAATGGGTGGCTGGAATGTTAGCCAGGCAAGCTCATACTACCTGTCACCATGAAATTACATTACAACGCTATCATGAGGATGGAACATGGGTTTTGGCATACAGAGCAGTATGCCATTTGGTGATAGTTCCATAGGCTGACAGAAATGACAGTGTTTGCTTGGATGGGATAATCTGTCCTCTCAGGCCCTTTGGGTAAAGAGTAGCTCTCTGCATAGGACATCACGCACCAATGAATAATTCCTTTTGAAGAGTGGAAAATGTGAAATGTGCTCCTCTGTGATATTAAAAATGGCTTTCCATGACTTTCATGTAGTCTTTGATCAATTCTGAAGTGAGAGAGGGGATCTCAGTTGAGTGAAGTGTTCGCTGCTATCGTTCTCACTCCCACAGTCTCACCAGACCTAGGATAAGAAAGGCTGAGGGGAGAGGATGGTGAAGACTCAGCAGCTATGGTTGAAACCACATGTGTTCTTCTCCTTTCTCCCGGTAAATGATGTTTCATCTAATGCGCTTGCCTGAAAGCAAGACAGCTGAAGCAAGCGGACATATTTTCTTCAATAAAGAAATAAACCTTTTACTGATTCTGTCTGTTCCAGCTTGTCACTCCTTTTCACTTACCTCAGGGACTCTCCTCAGCCACAATCAAAGACTACCTGCCTTTTGGCCATTTTGTTTCTCTCTCCATTACAGCATTGTCAGATTATCTATTATAACCTTTAAGGGATTGTGTGCTCAAGAGGATATTGTCCTATAGGTTTCGAAGTCCTTATCTGAGTGGACTGATTCCTGGGGCGGCAGGTAGCCTAGTGGTTGGGCTAGTAACCGAAAGGTTGCTAGGTCAAATCCCTGAGTTGACAGATTAAAAATCTGGCAGTTAACCCATTGTTCCCCTGTAGGCTGTCATTGTAAATAAGAATTTGTTCTTAACTGACTTGCCTAGTTAAATAGAAGTAATTCCTTCTCGTACCCCTCACTCAATGCCAAATAACTGATCCTGTTATACTAAATGAGCTACATGTAATATTTTCTAGGTCATGGTTTCAATAGGACAGTGCTTAGAAATTCCTACAGATAATTATCACAAACCACCAAGAATTCATTTTCCAGGATGTGAGGAAGTTTTGTGTTGCTAATGTTTTGTGCTATTTGTAGTTTAAAAAAAAATATATTAAAAAAATAACTTTGCTTTCCCATCAGGTATCATAAGAGCCAGGCCATCCACCTGGAGTCCAAGGAGAACACCAAGATCAGCTGTGTCATCAGCTCAGTGGGAACAAATGAGGTGGGTTTCAGTTCTCATTTCCTACAGCTCTATGCTTGTACCACTTAAATCCATTATATATTAGAGGGATCCATGACTTGCTAGTATAGAGTTATGGTGGTCGTAGTAGTCTGTCCAAAGTGCAGTGTAAGTATTGTATGGTGGTGTTTTTTTAAAACTTATCCAACCAGGCAATTCAATTAAGAACAAATTCTTATTTCCAAGATGGCCTGGCAAAAGGCCTCCTGTGGGGACGGGCTAAAGATGAAATGACAAAACGGACAACAGACGGCAGCATACATACAACAGCAAACTGTCTGTGAAGTAAAACCACATGCTTCCTTACATAAGGCTACGCAAACTAGTGACATGGGGTGACAACCAGGAACAACTACATGTCTCAACAGCCTGTTCATCTATTTGTCCTTTGAACTCCTCCAGGGACAATAGGTCCTGGAGTTTTGGGTTGGCTTGGAGGGAATTCCAACACCAGGTGGCTAAGTAAAAGGGCCATTTTTCCATGCTCTGTTCTAATTTTTGGGGCTCTTTGCATAAAACAAGATTGAGATCTTAGCTTGTATGTGTTTTCATTTCAAGCTGGAAGAGAGGATGGAAAAAATGGTAGTTTTCCTAAAATGGCGTGATATGTTTAATACAGTATATAACTTGTGGAATGTTCTTTTGATATGTTTTGGAACTCCTGATATGATGAGCACCATGCTTTTATTATATAGAGGCTCTTTTGTAAATGACCATAATGAGTCCTATTGGTTGGGTTTCCCCTCAGATCTGGGTGAGGAAGACCAGCGACAGCACCAAGATGAGGATCTACCTGGGACAGCTACAAAGAGGGGCGTTTATCATCCGACGACGGTCGGCAGCGTAGAAACAACACACTTTCTCTTCATCCATCCATCCATTCCTTCCTTCCATTTTGTACATGCAGTATGTTGCTCCCCCCTCCCTCACGTGGCTCTCCCTCACGTGGCTCTCCCTCATCCCTACTGTGTGCTTGGAGGACGTCTTCTCAATAACTTCCTGGTGTTTCAATCAATCAGGACCACAGGAGGGGAAGAACAACGCTTTCTGTCAGTGTCTTTTTAGCCATCACCAAGCACACGTGGAAGCCTTTCTCCTTGCAAGTTTTGGCTCAAATAGCCCTTTAGGCAGTTGAGTAGACATGCAAAGACTGGATAGCCTTGGTATAGCAAATGTTGTCATAGCTACACTATACCTTGTCATAGGCTTAGTGAAATGATTTCCATTTTGCTTACGCCATCCAATGCTCTCAGATCTCCACAAGTGCTTAGGGGCTGAAGGTCGGTGTTTTGATTGGTCTTCCTTTATATACCTAACTTGGTTCTGTAACAGTTTCAGTCAGCTGTGCCACTCAGCTTAAATCACATGTCATCTTTCTTCATCATGACATTGTCTGGTATTGTTTTTTCTGGTCAATTAACATTTTATCTTTTTTTCAGAATATATTGGATAGACTTTTAAGGTTTTAATTTTGTATCTGTATTATTGACATTAAATGAGTTCAGTTAAACCAAAATGTTGAATACATCTGACGTGTCTAAACTGGTTTTGCACATGGGAGGAAGATGAAGATGAACATGAACCATTTTATATTTGATCGTTTTCTTGTGCGTTTCATTTATTAAATGTGTTACACTGTAACTGACAAAAGGCAGTAAGATACCAGCCACCACTGATCTATCTTTCAGGGCGGGCCCCCCCCTCCCGCCGTAACGTGGCCAATGGTCCGCCCCCCCACCGTAACGTGGCCAGCGGGTCCCCCCCACCGTAACGTGGCCAACAGTCGTCCCCCCCGCCGTAACGTGGCCAACGGTCCCCCCGCCGTGCGTGGCCAACGGTCCGTCCCCCGCCGGAACGTGGCCAACGGTCCCCCCGTAACGTGGCCAACGGTCCCCCCACCATAACGTGGCAACGGTCCGCCCCCGCCGTAACGTGGCTAACGGTCCCCCCGCCGTAACGTGGCTAACGGTCCGTCCCCCCGCGTAACGTGGCTAACGGTCCCCCGTAACGTGGCCAACGGTCCCCCCCACCATAACGTGGCTAACGGTCCCCCGCCGTAACGTGGCCAACGGTCCCCCCATAACGTGGCCAACGGTCCCCCCCACCGTAACGTGGCCAACGGTCCCCACCGTAACGTGGTGGCCAACGGTCCCCCACCGTAACGTGGCCAACAGTCGTCCCCCCCCGCCGTAACGTGGCCAACGGTCCCCCCGCCGTAACGTGGCCAACGGTCCGTCCCCCGCCGTAACGTGGCAACGGTCCCCCGTAACGTGGCCAACGGTCCCCCCACTTAACGTGGCTAACGGTCCCCCCGCCGTAACGTGGCCAACGGTCCCCCATAACGTGGCCAACGGTCCGTCCGTCGTCCCCCACCGTAACGTGGCTAACGGTCCCCCACCGTAACGTGGTGGCTAACGGTCCCCACCGTAACGTGGCCAACAGTCAATCCCCCCGCCGTAATGTGGCCAACGGTCCCCCCGCCGTAACGTGGCCAACGGTCCGTCCCCCGCCGTAACGTGGCCAACGGTCCGTCCCCCCCGTAACGTGGCTAACGGTCCCCCCACCATAACGTGGCTAACGGTCCCCCGCCGTAACGTGGCCAACGGTCCCCCCATAACGTGGCCAACGGTCCGTCCGTCCCCCACCGTAACGTGGCCAACGGTCCCCACCGTAACGTGGTGGCCAACGGTCCCCCGCCGTAACGTGGCCAACGGTCCCCGCCGTAACGTGGCCAACGGCCCCCCACCCGCCGTAACGTGGCCAACGGTCCCCCGCCGTAACGTGGCCAAGGCAAAACTGATCCTAGATCAGTACTCCTACTCGGAGACACTTTGTTAATATAGAGCTCTCCACCACAGAGCTCCTCATACCAGAGTGATGTCACCAACACTGACGTGTCCCAAATGGCACCCTATTCCCTTTTTATAGTGCACTTTTAACCAGAGCCCTATAGCCCCTGGTCAAAAGTAGTGCACTATAAAGGGAATAGGGTGCCATTTGGGACATATACATGTTGCACTCTGAAACAATCTCCACCTCTTAGTAAGCATCCCACTCCACATGCTCTCTCCTTTCCTCCATCTTAAACACCTTTCCAGTCAGATCTGGGTGTGTAAATGTCTGACAGTCTTGCCCGCTATCTGGGATTAAGCCCTCCCACAAACCTGCTCCTAACACACACACACGCCTGGCTCGTAAGGAGACAATAGCCAATAGACATGGTTGAACTCAGTATAATCAGCTGAGAGGACACTGCAGTGTAAAGTCAACAGGAAGCAGGAGGGGTTTGATGTTCTTTTAATTAACGATGTGTAGCCAAGCGTTGTGTGTGTCAGCTGGGGGGAATACTCACTGGAGTCATTCTGCCACGTGGTTGTTGCTTGTGTGCATAAAGGCCCACCCAGGGCATCAATAAAATCCACCAGCTCCACCCCCTCTAAGCAGCCACTTCCTGTGCTTTCCTCTTTAAACTGCATTAGCTCCACCCTGTGTGTGTGTCCAGCACATCAATACATGTCGGCAGCCCTAAAGTTGCTTCTTGCTCAGAGCTATCTGTTGGGACAGGTATTCCCAAACGGGTACGCCCAATGCCGTCGGTGGTACGACAAATAAAAACCTGATTTCACATTTTAATAACAAAAATGTAATGTTTATTTTCCAAAAAGGGCAACATTTAGTTTTTTTTTCTCTCGCCTGAGTAGCCTCGTTTAACTGCCAATAATACAAGTAAACCATCTAGTGTTCAGTGAAATGACAACACAATGTCAAATACAGGTAGCCTAGTCAAATAATTATTATCCAATCACATTAACTGTTACTCTCTCGCGGGAATTCCACAAACGTCCGAATGTAGCCAAATGTAGCTACTGCTCATTCCGTTTGCTTCAAAATTGATAAATGGTGAAAAAACTAAGGCCTGAGTCCATAGAGACACATACCAGCTCTACTGGTAGACCTGCTACTACCAGCAGTACTACACCTGCACCAGTCTAGACACAAGTTGTTCTGCTTCCACCAGCACATCCAATGCTAGCATCAGTAATTCTACATTTGTTGTTAGTCCAGCTGTGAATCTGATGCAGCCGAAGAGCTACTGCCCCTTTACCCGGGAAAGCACAGAACAACAGACAGGGGTGTTGGACCATCGAAGAGGCGCAAATATGATGAGAACTACATTAATTTGGGGTTCACTTATATTGGGAGTAGTGCCTTTCCTCAGCCACAGTGTGTTAGATGTGCAACAGTACTATCTCACAACTCGATGAAACCTTCACTCTTGCGCAGACTTTTAGAAACAAAACATGCCAATTTGAATATCCTTTCCTGTTGTCCTGGTTTCCAGTGGTTTGCAGAAGAGGCATCCTCTTCTGCAAACCACTGGAAACCAGGACAACAGGAAAGGATATTTTTGAAGGACTGGACAGCTTTGTGACATCAAATGGACTTGTGGTCAAGATGTGTTGGTATCTGTACTGATGGCGCAAAAGCCATGACAGGGAGACATAGTGGAGTGGTAACGTGCGTGCAAGCAGTTGCTCCCGACACCACTTGGGTACACTGCAGCATCCACCGAGAGGCTCTTGCTGCCAAGGGAATGCCTGACAGCTTGAAAGACTTTTTGGACAATACATTGAAATATTTATTTTCTGCACTATGTAATGATATGGGCAGTGACCATGTAACACTTTTAACATACAGAAGTGCGCTTTTTATTGACAAGTTTTTTTGTTTGAGACGAGCTTAAAGTTTTCTTCACTGACCATCATTTTCACTTGTCTGACCGCTTGCATGATGATGAGTTTCTCACACGACTGGCCTTTCTGGGTGATGTTTTTATACGCCTGAATGATCTGAATCTAGGATACAGGTTACTCTCCGCAACTATATTCAATGTGCGGGACAAAATCGAGGCTATGATTAAGAAGTTGGAGCTCTTCTCTGTCTGCATTAACAAGGACAACACACAGGTCTTTCCATCATTGTATGATTTTTTTTGTGTGTAAATGAGATTACGAACAATGTCAAATGTGATATAGTGAAGCACCTGAGTGAGTTGGGTGCGCAATTACGCATGTACTTTCCCCAAACGGATGACACAAACAACTGGATTCCACTTTCATGCCCTGCCTCCAGTCCACTGATATCTGAACATCGAAATTGCAACAAGCGGTTCTGTGAAAATTGAATCAGAAGCCACTGCCATATTTCTGGATTGGGCTGCGCTCAGAGTATCTTGCCTTGGCAGATCGCGCTGTTAAGACACTGATGCCCTTTGCAACCACATACATACAGTATGTGTGAGTGGGTTCTCGGCCCTCACTAGCATGAAAACGAAATACAGGCACAGATTGTGTGTGGAGAACGATTTAAGACTGAGACTCTCCAATACAACCCAACATTGCAGAGTTATGGTGCATCCTTTCAAGCGCATCCTTCTCATTAACCTGTGGTGAGTTAGACACAATTTTTGATGAACAAATAAAGTTTTATGTGTAAGATGGTTAAATAAAGAGCAAAATGATTGATTATTATTATATTATTATTTGTGCCCTGGTCCTATAAGAGCTCTTTGTCACTTCCCACGAGCCGGGTTGTGACAAAAACTCACACTCATTCTTATGTTTAATAAATGTATCCTATAGTGTGTGTGTGGCAGGCTTACAATGATGGCAAAAAACAACATTTGAGAGTACGCTGACTCTGGTGTTAGAGGGGGTACGCAGCTAGAGGTTGAATGTTTGAAGGGGTACAGGACTATAAAAAGTTTGGGAACCACTGTGTTGGGAGATGTCTGGCAGGACTAAAGCTGCTCCTTGCTCGGTGCTATCTGTTGAGAGATGTCTGGCAGACCTAAAGCTGCTCCTTGCTCAGTGCTATCTGTTGAGAGATGTCTGACAGACCTAAAGCTGCTCCTTGCTCAGTCCTATCTGTTGAGAGATGTCTGGCAGACCTAAAGCTGCTCCTTGCTCAGTGCTATCTGTTGAGAGATGTCTGGCAGACCTAAAGCTGCTCCTTGCTCAGTGCTATCTGTTGAGAGATGTCTGGCAGACCTAAAGCTGCTCCTTGCTCAGTGCTATCTGTTGAGAGATGTCTGGCAGACCTAAAGCTGCTCCTTGCTCAGTGCTATCTGTTGAGAGATGTCTGGCAGACCTAAAGCTGCTCCTTGCTCAGTGCTATCTGTTGAGAGATGTCTGGCAGACCTAAAGCTGCTCCTTGCTCAGTGCTATCTGTTGAGAGATGTCTGGCAGACCTAAAGCTGCTCCTTGCTCAGTGCTATCTGATGAGAGATGTGTGGGATACAGCTAGACTTAGAGAGGAAGTACTAGTTTTGCTCCACTTTATATTTCTCTTGCAGCCTCTTCTCACTCTAGTTTGGAGTGGAGGAGGGTAGGGTTTGGTGTTTACTTTATGGAGACTGAAAAACATCAAATCAACATGTAAAGAAGTTTTCCATACACACAAAAAGCTTATTTCACTCATATTTTATGCACAAATATGTTTACATCGCTGTTATTGAGCATTTCTCATTTGCCAATATAATCCATCAACCTGACAGGTGTGGCATATCAAGAAGCTGATTAAACAGCATGATCATTACACAGGTGCACCTTGTGCTGGGGACAATAAAAGGACACTCTAAAATGTGCAGTTTTGTCACACAACACAATGCCACAAATGTCTCATGTTTTGAGGGAGCGTGCAATTGGCATGCTGACTGCAGGAATGTCCACCAGAGTTGTTGCAAGGGTATTAAATATTCATTTCTCTACTGTAAGCTGCCTCCAACTTTGTTTTAGAGAATTTGGCAGTACGTCCAACCAGCCTCACAACTGCAGACCACGTCTAACCACACCAGTCCAGGACCTCCACATCTGGCTTCTTCACCTGCGGGGGGCTGAGGAGTATTTCTGTCTAATAAAGCCCTTTTGTGGATAAAAACAAATGATCCCCAGTAGGTTGGCCTATGCCCTCCCCGGCCCACCAATGGTTGTTCTTCTGCCCAGTCACGTGAAATCCATAGATAAAGGCCTAATGCATTTCTTTCAATTGACTGATTTCCTTAAATGTACTGTAACTCAGTAAGGTCTTAGAAATTGTTGCATTTATATTTTTGTTAAGTGTGTCTCTGTCTGTAGGACATGAACATTTTACATCACCTTTTGCCTTTGTGTGGGTGGCACAGAAATCACTTTATTAAACAAAATCAGTAACTGCGTTAGATGAATTGAATTGAATGGAGTATTTTTCCCAGAAGGAACTTTGATTGCGGCAAATCATGCAGCTTGTTCCATTTTTGTGTTGAGTGCTGCTGATGAACAATGGTATAATGTTGATTTCTGTGTAAACAAACCGCTTGAAAATGATCCTTTATTAGCTACCTTGTCATGCCTTGTCTAGTCACTGACACCTAGCAGAACCCCATGTAGCCTAGTCACTGACACCTAGCAGACAGTCACTGACATCTAGCAGAACCCCATGTAGCCCAGTCACTGACATCTAGCAGAACCCCATGTAGCCCAGTCACTGACATCTAGCAGAACCCCATGTAGCCTAGTCACTGACACCTAGCAGAACCCCATGTAGCCTAGTCACTGACACCTAGTAGAACCCCATGTAGCCCAGTCACTGACATCTAGCAGAACCCCATGTAGCCTAGTCACTGACATCTAGCAGAACCCCATGTAGCCTAGTCACTGACACATAGCAGATCCCCATGTAGCCTAGTCACTGCCACCTAGCACAACCCCATGTAGCCTAGTCACTGACACCTAGCATAACCTCATGTAGCCTAGTCACTGACACCTAGCACAACCCCATGTAGCCTAGTCACTGACACCTAGCAGAACCCCATGTAGCCTAGTCACTGACATCTAGCAGAACCCCATGTAGCCCAGTCACTGACATCTAGCAGAACCCCATGTAGCCCAGTCACTGACATCTAGCAGAACCCCATGTAGCCTAGTCACTGACACCTAGCAGAACCCCATGTAGCCTAGTCACTGACACCTAGTAGAACCCCATGTAGCCCAGTCACTGACATCTAGCAGAACCCCATGTAGCCTAGTCACTGACATCTAGCAGAACCCCATGTAGCCTAGTCACTGACACATAGCAGATCCCCATGTAGCCTAGTCACTGCCACCTAGCACAACCCCATGTAGCCTAGTCACTGACACCTAGCATAACCCCATGTAGCCTAGTCACTGACACCTAGCAGAACCCCATGTAGCCTAGTCACTGACACCTAGCAGAACCCCATGTAGCCTAGTCACTGACACCTAGCACAACCCCATGTAGCCTAGTCACTGACACCTAGTAGAACCCCATGTAGCCTCTAGCAGAACCCCATGTAGCCTAGTCACTGACACCTAGTAGAACCCCATGTAGCCTCTAGCAGAACCCCATGTAGCCTAGTCACTGACACCTAGCAGAACCCCATTGTAGCACACGGTACAAAATCATTCCCTGCATCCTTGACAGACCGATGATCATAGCACTTGTCATTTGCGGTGACTGATTTTCCTGCTCAGCAAGAGTCATCTGTTTCCCAAATGGCACTCTATTCCCTCGGCCATGCACTACTTTTGACCAAGGATCATAGGACTCTTGTTAAAAGTAGTGCACTATGTTGGGAATAGGGAGCCATTTGGGAAGCAGATTTCTGTCTGTGAATCACAAGGTCCTTGGTTGTTATTGTGCAACAAGCAAATGTCATGGAGGGAAACTTTTGTTCTGAGTGTTTTGTGCTTTGAGCTTTGTTTGTGCTGCCAAGTGTGTTGTTCACCACTGGTAGACCGGTCTATAGATACCTGCTGTTAAAAAGAAGTTACAAAGCATCACCAATTCAGCTGTCACTAAAAGCAAAACACAATGTCTGGTAGCAACTGATGAAATCACAGTGCTCTGTCTGTGTCATGAAACCAAAAAGATAAAAGCTAGATGAAAGTAAAATAAACAACAGGTTGTTATTAGAAGTGTCTGATTCAAATAATCTGTGGTATTTATGATAGAGAGATAAAGCGAAAGGGAAAGAACGACAGAGAGAGAAAGAGAACGACAGAAAGAGAACGAGAGAGAGATAAAGAGAACGACAGAGATAGAGAACGACAGAGAGAGAAAGAGAACGACAGAGAGAAAGAGAACGACAGAGAGAGAAAGAGAATGACAGAGAGAGAAAGAGAACGACAGAGATAAAATGACAGAGAGAGAGAGAGAGAACGACAGAGATAAAATGACAGAGAGAGAGAACGACAGAGAGAGAGAGAACGACAGATAAAATGAGAGAGAGAGAGAGAGAACGACAGAGAGAGAAAGAACGACAGAGAGAAAATTACAGAGAGAACATCAGAGATGACAGAGAGAGAGAGAACGACAGAGATAAAATGACAGAGAGAGAGAGAGAACGACAGAGAGAGAAAGAACGACAGAGGGAAAATGACAGAGAGAGAGAGAGAACGACAGAGAGAGAAAGAACGACAGAGGGAAAATGACAGAGAGAGAAAGAACGACAGAGGGAAAATGACAGAGAGAGAACGACAGAGGGAAAATGACAGAGAGAGAGAGAACGACAGAGGGAAAATGACAGAGATAAAATGACAGAGAGAGAGAGAGAACGACAGAGGGAAAATGACAGAGAGAGAGAGAACGACAGAGGGAAAATGACAGAGAGAGAGAGAACGACAGAGGGAAAATGACAGAGAGAGAGAACGACAGAGATAAAATGACAGAGAGAGAGAGAGAACGACAGAGAGAGAAAGAACGACAGAGGGAAAATGACAGAGAGAGAGAACGACAGAGAGAGAAAGAACGACAGAGGGAAAATGACAGAGAGAGAACGTCAGAGATGACAGAGAGAGAGAGAACGACATAGATGACAGAGAGAGATAACAGAGAGAGGAACAACCACAGAGAGAGAGAGAACAACGGAGAGGGAGACAACAGAGAGAGACACAGAGAATTGACAGAAAGAGTGAGAATGACAGAGAGAAAGAACGACAGAGAGAGAGAGAGACATATTTTTATGTTATTGGGGCTAATCCGAGTTCAACCCTGCTGTTGAAGCTGTTGTTTTTTCCATCCAGGGCTAAATCAAAGAGAATCGTTGATCATTAGCTTCAGACATCATCTAGTTTTATCTCTACAGAGCACCATTTTGATATTTGGTATTTTATTAGGATCCCCAATAGCTGTTGCGAAAGCAGCTGCTGCTCTTCCTGGGTTCCACACAAAACATGAAACATGACATAATACAGAACATTAATAGACAAGAACAGCTCAAGGACAGAACTACATCATTAAAAAAAGGCACACGTAGCCTACATATCAATACATACACACAAACTATCTGTCTTGCACCTTGTCTCCACAGCCCAGCCAAAATATATGCAGTGTTTTCACACTCAGTATATTTTTGAGATTTATAAAAATCAAAAGTATTTTTATCTATCAACATCAAAAGTACTTACTACAATAAGGCTAAGTGGTCATATGGTCATGAATGAACATTGAACAAATGATGTGACCCCAACCAAGGGTGTCATGCATCCCAAAAACATCTGATGGGGCAAATCTGAGGGGGCACAAAGTACCAGAGGATGGCTGGTGGGTATTCCGGAGGGGGCTAGGCCTCGGCCGTAAATTCGAGAATTTAGCATTTTTCAAACACCTGAAACACCTTAATCCCGCAATTGAGCCATAATCATTATGCTTAATTCTATGTCAAAATGGTTTATTTTTCTGCATATCTAAGCATACCTCTTTTTTTATTTAACCTTTATTTAACCAGGTAGGCCAGTTGAGAACAAGTTGTCATTTACAACTGCGACCTGGTCAAGATAAAGCAAAGCAGTGCGACACAAACAACAACACAGAGTTACACATGGGATAAACAAATGTACAGTCAATAACACAATAGAAAAATCTAGTGTGTGCAAATGTAGTAAGATTAGGTAGGTAAGGCAATAAATTGGCCATAGTGGCGAAATGATTACAATTTAGCAATTAAACACTGGAGTGATAGATGTGCAGAAGATGAATGTGATGAAGTAGAGATACTGGGGTACAAAGGAGCAAAAAAAACAAAAACAATATGGGGATGAGGTAGTTGGATGGGCTATTTACAGATGGGCTGTGTACAGGTGCAATGATCAGTAAGCTGCTCTGACAGCTGATGCTTAAAGTTAGAGAGAGAGAAATAAGACTCCAGCTTCAGAGATTTTTGCAATTTGTTCCAGTCATTGGCAGCAGGGAACTGGAAGGAAAGGAGGAGTTGGCTTTTGGGATGACCAGTGAAATATACCTGCTGGAGCGCGGGCTATGGTTGGGTGCTGCTATGGTGACCAGTGAGCTGAGAAAAGGTTGGGCTTTACCTCGAAAATACTTATAGATGACCTGGAGCCAGTGTGTTTGGATACGAATATGAAGCGTGTGCCAGCCAACAAAAGCATACAGGTCGCAGTGGTGGGTAGTATATGGGGTTTGGGGACAAAACGGATGGCACTGTGATAGATTACATCCAATTTGCTGAGTAGAGTGTTGGAGGCTATTTTGTAAATTACATCGCCTAAGTCAAGGATCGGTAGAATAGTCCGTTTTACGAGGGTATGTTTGGCAGCATGAGTGAAGGATGCTTTGTTGCAAAATAGGAAGCTGATTCTAGATTTGATTTTGTATTGGAGATGCTTAATGTGAGTCTATAAGGAGAGTTTACAGTCTACCCAGACACCTAGCCATTTGTAGTTGTCCACATATTCTAAGTCAGAGCCGTCCAGAGTAGTGATGCTGGACAGGTGGGTGGGTGCGGGCAGCGATCGGTTGAAGAGCATGCATTTAGTTTTACTTGCATTTAAGAGTAGTTGGAGGCAACGGAAGGAGTGTTGTATGGCATTGAAGCTCGTCTGGAGGTTTGTTAACACAGTGTCCAAAGAAGGGCCAGAAGTATACAGAATGGTGTCGTCTGCGTAGAGGTGGATCAGAGAATCACCAGCAGCAAGAGCGACATCATTGATGTATACAGAGAAAAGAGTCGGCCCGAGAATGGAACCCTGTGGCACCTCCATAGAGACTGCCAGAGGTCCGGACAACAGGCCCTCTGATTTGACACACTGAACTCTATCTGAGAAGTAGTTGGTGAACCAGGCGAGGCAGTCATTTGAGAAACCAAGGCTGTTGAGTCTGACAATAAGAATGCGGTCATTGACAGAGTCGAAAGCCTTGGCCAGGTCGATTAAGACGGCTGCTAGGTATTGTCTCTTATCGATGGCGGTTATGATATCGTTTAGGACCTTGAGCGTGGCTGAGGTGCACCCCATGACCAGCTCGTAAACCAGATTGCATAGTGGAGAAGGTACAGTGGGATTCGAAATGGTCGGTGATCTGTTTGTTAACTTGGCTTTCGAAGACTTTAGAAAAGCAGGGTAGGATATATGTAGGTCTGTAACAGTTTGGGTCTAGAGTGTCTCCCACTTAGAAGAGGGGGATGACTGCGGCAGCTTTCCAATCTTTGGGGATCTCAGACGATACGAAGAGAGGTTGAACAGGCTAGTAATAGGGGTTGCAACAATTGTGGCAGATGATTTTAGAGGGTCCAGATTGTCTAGCCCAGCTGATTTTGTAGGGGTCCAGATTTTGCAGCTCTTTCAGAACATCACCTGTCTGGATTTGGGTGAAGGAGAAATGGCGGAGGCTTGGGCAAGTTGCTGTGGGGGGTGCAGAGCTGTTGACCGGGGTAGCCAGGTGGAAAGCATGACCAGCCATAGAAAAATGCTTATTGAAATTCTCGATTATCATAGATTTATCGGTGGTGACAGTGTTTCCTAGCCTCAGTGCAGTGGGCAGCTGGGAGGAGGTGCTCTTATTCTACATGGACTTTACAGTCTTGAGCTGTCTGTATCCTCCTGACTGATAGTTATTTTGTTAAAGGAACCAAATATTCTGGACATGTAGTTATTGCCTGCTTTTCTAGCAGACTTGCAAGTAGGCATACCAACTAAGATACACTACACTACCAAAGTATGTGGACACCTGCTTGTCAAACATCCCATTCCAAATCATTGTACTGCTATAACAGCCTCCCCTCTTCTGGGAAGATGTTGGACAATTGCTGCTGGAACTTGCTTACATTTAGCCACAAGAGCATTAGTGAGGTCAGGCACTGATGTTGGGAGATTCTGCCTGGCTCGCAGTCGGAGTTCCAATTCATCATAAAGGTGTTCGATGGGGTTGAGGTCAGGGCTCTGTGCAGGCCAGTCAAGTTCTTCCACACCGATCTCGAAAAAAACAATTCTGTATGGGCCTTGCTTTGTGGACAAGGGCATTGTCATGCTGAAACAAGGGCCTTCCCCAAACTGTTACCACAAAGTTGGAAGCACAGAATCATCTAGAATGGCATTGTATGCTGCAGCATTAAGATATCCCTTCACTGAAACTAAGGGGCCTAGCCCAAACCATGAAAAACAGCCCCAGACCATTATTCCTCCTCTACCAAACTTTACAGTTGGCACTATGCATTTGGGCAGTTAACGTTCTCCTGGCATCCGTCAAACCCAGATCACTCTGTTGGACTGCCAGATGGTGAAGCGTGATTCATCAGTCCAGAGAACGTGTTTCCACTGCAGCAGAGTCCAATGGCAGCAAGCTTTACACCACTCTAACCATTGCTTGGATTTGTGCATGGTGATCTTAGGCTTGTGTGCAGCTGCTCAGGCATGGAAACCCATTTCATGAAGCTCCCGTCCAATTTGTTTTGTGCTGACGTTGTTTTTAGAGGAATTTTGGAACTCAGGAGTGAGCTACGTGCTTCAGCAATCGGCAGTCCTGTTCTGTGAGCTTGTTTGGCCTACCACTTTGCGGCTATGGAGATTGTTTGGCCGTGTGCTCGATTTTATACGCCTGTCAACGGTGTGAGAGAGTTCACACTTGGTTGCTTGGCAGCAAAATAGAATGTTGGTGCTTGTATTATCACATTCTATGTTTGTTTTCTGCATACTGTACATACAGAATACAAACGTAGAAAGTTCTGTCACAGTGCTGTGTGTGACATGTTTGCCATTCAGAGTGGTTCAATTGGAAATGGAAAATAAGGGTATTTTAAATACATGTGCACAACTTGAAAAGGATATTTGTCGTTTCAACGTAAGCACTTTTCTTTTTTGAAAGCTGTTGTAAAATGTATGCATGACGAGCATATTTATAGCTATTAGTATGTAACTATTATTTTGTCTTCATACTTTCTTCACTCTTCTTAAACAGTTAATGAATTGGCCAGGATTTCTAGTTTTCCTCTACTCAGATTTAATAAGGACCAGGAGTTTTTCCGACTCAGAAAATCTGCTGGCAGTAGACATACTACATATTACACTGCACTAAGTTTCAGAGCATGCAGCTTTCAGAAGTAACCTTGGCAACAACTTTGAGCCCTGTTGGAGAAAGTGAGATCACTATTTCCCTGATAAGATTTGATCTTATAAGACAGGGAGGGATATCTGGACAGCTATCTCGACGGGTCGTACGGACCCCTGTGGAATCAGAATATCAACTCTGTTCCTCACGCTAGCCCTCGATGGCCACGTCTCAGCTTACTGCACATATTTATCAGTAGGGCAAGTGGCAGTAGTTCCAGGGGGCAGTAAGGCCAGTGGGCAGTAGTTCCAGGGTGCAGTAGGGCCAGGGGCCATTAGGTCCAGGGGCCATTAGGTCCAGGGGTCAGTAGGTCCAAGGGGCAGTAGTTCCAGGGGGCAGTAGGTCCAAGGGTCAGTAGTTCCAGGGGGCAGTAGTTCCAGGGGGCAGTAGTTCCAGGGGGCAGTAGGTCCAGGGGTCAGTAGTTCCAGGGGCAGTAGGTCCAGGGGTCAGTAGGTCCAAGGGGCAGTAGTTCCAGGGGCAGTAGTTCCAGGGGGCAGTAGGCCCAGGGGGAAGTAGTTCCAGGGGCCATTAGGTCCAGGGGTCAGTAGGTCCAAGGGGCAGTAGTTCCAGGGGGCAGTAGGTCCAGGGGTCAGTAGGTCCAGGGGGCAGTAGGTCCAGGGGCCATTAGGTCCAGGGGTCAGTAGGTCCAAGGGGCAGTAGTTCCAGGGGGCAGTAGTTCCAGGGGGCAGTAGGTCCAGGGGGCAGTAGGTCCAGGGGCCATTAGGTCCAGGGGTCAGTAGGTCCAAGGGGCAGTAGTTCCAGGGGCAGTAGGTCCAGGCGCCATTAGGTCCAGGGGTCAGTAGGTCCAAGGGTCAGTAGTTCCAGGGGCAGTAGGTCCAGGGGGCAGTAGGTCCAAGGGTCAGTAGTTCCAGGGGCAGTAGGTCCAGGGGGCAGTAGGTCCAGGGGTCAGTAGGTCCAAGGGTCGGTAGGTCCAGGGGCAGTAGGTCCAGGGGCAGTAGGTCCAAGGGTCAGTAGTTCCAGGGGGCAGTAGTTCCAGGGGCAGTAGTTCCAGGGGCAGTAGTTCCAGGGGGCAGTAAGGCCAGGGGGCAGTAGGTCCAGGGGGCAGTAAGGGCAGGGGGAAGTAAGGCCAGGGGGCAGTAGGTTCAGGGGGCAGTAAGGCCAGGGGGCAGTAGGTTCAGGGGGGTAGGGGCAGGGAAGTAAGGCCAGGGGGCAGTAGGTTCAGGGGCAGTAAGGCCAGGGGCAGTAGGTTCAGGGGGCAGTAGGTTCAGGGGGCAGTAAGGCCAGGGGCAGTAGGTTCAGGGGGCAGTAGTTCCAGGGGCAGTAGTTCCAGGGGGCAGTAGGTTCAGGGGGCAGTAGGTCCAAGGGGCAGTAGGTCCAGGGGCAGTAAGGGCAGGGGGAAGTAAGGCCAGGGGGCAGTAGGTTCAGGGGGCAGTAAGGCCAGGGGGCAGTAGGTTCAGGGGCAGTAGGTTCAGGGGGCAGTAGTTCCAGGGGGCAGTAGTTCCAGGGGGCAGTAGGTCCAAGGGGCAGTAGTTCCAGAGGGCAGTAGGTCCAGGGGGCAGTAGGTTCAGGGGGCAGTAGGTCCAGAGGGCAGTAGGTTCAGGGGGCAGTAGTTCCAGGGGGCAGTAGGTCCAAGGGGCAGTAGTTCCAGAGGGCAGTAGGTCCAGGGGGCAGTAAGGCCAGGGGGCAGTAGGTCCAGGGGTGGGAGCAGGAGAGAGACTGCAGTTGTGCCTCCTAAAGGCACCTTCTTCCCTAAATAGTGCACTACTGTTGACCAGAGCCCTATGGGACACAAGCAGACTGTCATAGAAACAGGGTTGAGGGATGACACAAGCAGACTGTCATAGAAACAGGGTTGAGGGATGACACAAGCAGACTGTCATAGAGACAGGGTTCAGGGATGACACAAACAGACTGTTGAGGGATGACACAAGCAGACTGTTATAGAGACAGGGTTGAGGGATGACACAAGCAGACTGTCATAGAGACAGGTTTGAGGGTTGAGGGATGACACAAGCAGACTATCATAGAGACAGGGTTGAGAGATGGGTGTTAGGTGGGTACCGTATGGCTCAGATGTCTTCGATGACAGTATGCCTGAGTCATCAGTTTGAATGAGCTCATAGAACACACACACAATAGCAGCACTGCAGGAACCACAGGGCTCTTCATTAAGACCTCTCTTCTAGAAGACAGATGAGGTCTGGCCTTTTGGCTGGCTGGCTGGCAGGCAGGCAGTTAGGCAGGCAGGCCCAGCCAATCATAATGAGCTTTTCCCCACAAAAGTGATTTAATACAGACAGAAATACTCCTCTCAGGTGAAGAAGCCGGATGTGGAGGTCCTGGGTTGGTGTGGTTACATGGGGTCTGCGGCTGTGAGGCTGGTTGGACGTACTGTCAAATTCTCTAAAATGACGTTGGAGGTAATTTATGGTAGAGAAATGAAAATTCAATTAACTGGCAATAGCTCTGGTGGACATTCCTGCAGTCAACATGCCAATTGCATGCTCCCTCAAAGCCCGAGACATCTGTGGCATTGTGTTGTGTGAGAAAACTGCACAGTGGCCTTTTATTGTCCCCAGCACAAGATGCACCTGTGTAATGATCATGCTGTTTAATCAGCATGGATATCTTGGCAATGAATACATTTTCACTATCAGGGATGTAAAGAAATTTGTGTGTAACATTTTAGAGAAATCAGATTTTTGTACATATGTAATATTTCAAAGATCTTTAATTTCAGCTCGTGAAACATGGGACCAACACTTTACATGGTGCATATTATTTTCAGTCTATATACCACTGATTAGATAGAGAAACTGTATTCTGTCAACTCAAGCAGCGGAATAATTGCTCTAGCCTAGTTTGTAGGGCCAGGGGGCAGTAACGTAGTGCCCACCCCCCAAAGATACTGTATATGTAGCATGGGTTGGAACCCAAATTATTTTCCAATCATTTCGTTCTGAACAGAATCATAATTGTTTTCCTTCCCATTCCACTGTTACCTACGAGCAAAATCAACTTCTGAACCAGTTTGAACCAAAACAAAGTAACAGTTGATATCGTTCCTTTCTGTTCCTTTGTAAAGTTCGGAAATTATAATTTTTTTGTTTACATTTAGCTAGTCATTAAATTACTTCATCAATGGTGTGTATTCATCAATGCCAAGGGAAGCCAGGCTTCCCCAAAAAATTCACACAAAAAAATTATGAAAATAAATAATAATGTGTCTTTCGTCTCTCTCTGTTTTATAATTTTCCTTCAATTTGCAAAAGGCTGAATGTATCTCATAGGAGAAACCAACCGAGCGAAACAGTGCCCCTCTGTCTCTGTACGTGGAGAACATCTATCTGATTGCTGTCTGGTCTAAACGAGTATGACATTGTTGCCGCCTGTAGCATTGAATGCAAGGGAAGCCAGCGAGCATCTGGCCTCTATTGACCAATTAAAAAATATATATTTTCCAATCAGCATTGAGCTAAGCTGAGCGAGCTCAACTGTGAATGTTCCTGACGCACCAAAAAAAAGTCACGGGAAGCCAGCTTGGATTTGGCATCACTCCTATCAAAATTCCATTGAGCGCATATGTCATAGACAGAAAATCTTGAATTGTTGTATGTCGTTAGGTTGTTGTGCTCCGGTGGCTAGCTAGCCAGCTGGCTAAAATTGTCCCTTTCCTAAATTAGCCATGGATGGAGATAGGGATTTGGACTTGTTGTTTTAATTAATTCTCCGTACTGGCCAATGATTATAAAGGTGTTGGGTAGGTTACTTTCTAAATGTAATCCGTTGCAGTTACTAGTTACCTGTCCAAAATTGTAATCAGTAACGTAACTTTTGGATTACTCAAACTCAGTAACGTAATCTGATTACATTCTGTTACTTTTAGATTACTTTCCCCTTAAAAGGCATTAGAAGAAGACAAAAATGTATGTTACCAATTGAACAACATCTATTACAGAATAAATCCATGTTAAAGTTTACATAGCTGGCCATATGTGGATGTTACATTTTACTTTATGGGTTGGTTATGTAGACTTCTTCTAACCCATCGCTTTCTACTGCATACAATAATACGATTAAATTATATCTTCACATTAAAAACTACAGTCTATCAGAATTCCAGTCATTCCAATAAAATGTTATACCCCTTGATCTTCAATAATAGGACTTGGAAATGACCCCAAAACGAAGGACTTATTAGCCAGCCCTACTCTGTTGTTTAGGATTTTGTTGTCATGGAGGACTGATTGGGCTCATTGGTTCGAGTTGAAAAATAAATGCTGCGCTCATGGAATGGCATACTTTGAGCGCTACTTAAAAGTACTATTTACATGTGAAAAATGAATGTCATATGCTGCATTTGCTATAAGCCTATTGCTTACCTTTTTTGTTTGTGACACTTTGATATCTTGATAATATGCAGCTGTTTAATTGAAGGGCAAATCCACAGATGAAACAATTTAAAAAACGTCACCCTGCATCTGTTTTGGTAAAAAGCTGAGGGATGATCCTGGAGAAATGTAACCAATCTCAGATTAGTAGACAGAGCTATGGATGCAAGGACTGACCATCCATGATATAAAATAATTGTTTTAACCATGTTACGAAGCTATACCGTGTTTGTTTACATTTACAATGTTTACAAACATTGGAGTAAAACAATCCTATATTTTAGGTTCTCATGTTATGAGAGGTTATATATATGAGGTTCTCATGGAGTGTAACAGTTGGCATTTATTAGTTATATTCTTAAAGAATCAATGGATATACACTACTTGTCAAAAGTTTTAGAACACCTACTCATTCAAGGGTTCTCCTGATGACAGCTTTGCACACTCTTGGCATTCTCTCAACCAGCATCACCTGGAATGCTTTTCCAACATTCTTGAAGGAGTTCCCACATATGCTGAGCACTTGTTGGCTGCTTTTCCTTCATTCTGTGGTCCGACTCATCCCAAACCATCTCAATTGGGTTGAGGTCGGGGGATTATGGAGGCCAGGTCATCTGATGCAGCACTCCATCACTCTCCTTCTTGGTCAAATAGCCCTTACACAGCTTGGAGGTATGTTGGGTCATTGTCCTGTTGAAAAACAAATGATAGTCCCACTAAGCCCAAACCAGATGGGATGGCGTATCGCTGCAGAATGCTGTGGTAGCCATGCTGGTTAAATGTGCCTTGAATTCTAGATAAATCATAGACAGTGTCACCCACCAGCAAAGCACCCCCACACTATAACACCTCCTCCTCCATGCCTTACGGTGGGAAATACACATGCAGAGATAATCCGTTCACCCACACCGCGTCTCACAAAGACACAGCGGTTGGAACCAACAATCTCCAATTTGAACTCCAGACCAAAGGACAAGTTTCCACCGGTCTAATGTCCATTGCTCGTGTTTCTTGGCCCAAGCAAGTCTCTTCTTCTTATTGATGTCCTTTAGTAGTGGTTTCTTTGCAGCAATTCGACCTCTGAACAGTTGATGTTGAGATGTGTCTGTTACTTGAACTCTGTGAAGCATTTATTTGGGCTGCAATTTCTGAAGCTGGTAACTCTAATGAACTTATCCTCTGCAGTAGAAGTAACTCTGGGTCTTTCTTTCCTGTCGCAGTCTTCATTTGAGCCAGATTCATCATAGCGCTTGATGGTTTTTGCGACTGCACTTGAAGAAACTTTCAAAGTTCTTGACATTTTCTGTGTTGACTGAACTTCATGTCTTAAAGTAATGATGGACTGTCATTTCTCCTTGCTTATTTGTGCTGTTCCATAATATGGACTTGGTCTTTTACCAAATAGGGCTATCTTCTGTATACCACCCCTACCTTGTCACAACACAACTGATTGGCTCAAATGCATTAAGATGGAAAAAGAATCCACAAATCTACTGTTAAGAAGGCACACCTGTTAATTGAAATGCATTCCAGGTGACTACCTCATGAAGCTGGTTGAGAGAATGCCAAGATTGTGCAAAGCTGACATCAAGGCAAAGGGTGGCTATTTGAAGAATCTCAAATATAAATGTCTTTGATTTGTTTAACACTTTTTTGGTTACTATATGATTCCATGTGTTATTTCATAGTTTTGATGTCTTGACTATTATTGTACAATGTAGAAAATTGTACAAATAAAGAAAAACACTTGAATGAGTAGGTGTTCTAAAGCTTTTGACCGGTAATGTATATTTTTAAGAGCATGAAACATATATTGCCGTTAAAGCCCTGTATTTATTCCATGAGGTTCAATCCGCACTATGCAGCTGTTGCAGGAGCGCATTTTTGACAGGCTGTCCACTGGTTTCAAAAACAATGATTGACAGGCAGCTTAAACTATTTGAATTCATCCATTATTGGGTTCAAATACACATTTAAAGATTTGTGAACAGCCATCTGGTAAGCAGCAAATAGCTAAATGAGAGAGCAGCAGCGTGATTCCACTACTACTACTACAATTACTACTACTAATATTACTACTAGTACTACTACTACTACTAATATTACTACCACTATTACTACTAGTACTACTACTACAATTACTACTACTAATATTACTACCACTATTACTACTAGTACTACTACTACTACAATTACTACTACTAATATGACTACCACTATTACTACTAGTACTACTACTACTACAATTACTACTACTAATATTACTACCACTATTACTACTAGTACTACTACTACTACTATTACTACTATTACTACTACTACTAGTACAACTACTACTACTACTACAATTACTACTACTAATATTACTACCACTATTACTACTAGTACTACTACTACTACTATTACTACTATTACTACTACTACTAGTACAACTACTACTATTACTACTATTACTACTACTACTAGTACAACTACTACTACTACTACAACCACTACTATTACTACTAGTACAACTACTACTACTATTACTACTACTATTACAACTACTACTATTACTACAACTACCACTACAACTATTACTACTACTACTATTACTACTACAACTACTACTATTACTACTAGTACAACTGCTGATGCTACTACTACTACAACTAACTACTACAACAACAACTACTAGTACTACAACTACTACTACTGCAACAACTACAACTGCTACTACAACTACTGCTAATGCTACAACAATTACTACTACTAATATTACTACTGCTATTACTACTACTACGACAACTACTACTACTACTACTGCTGCTACTACTACTACTTCTGCTACAATTACTGCTACTATTACAACTTCTACTGCTATGATTACTACAACTACTATTATTATTACTACCTCTTCTCCTACAACTTCTACTGCTACTACAACTACTAATTCTGCTACAACCACTACAATTACTAATACTAATATTACTGCCAGTACAAAAAACAACAACTACTACTACAACACTGGGGCCCCACAAGGGTGAGTTCTCAGCCCTCTCCTGTACTCCCTGTTCACCCATGACTGCGTGGCCATGAACACCTCCAACTCAATCATCAAGTCTGCAGACGACACTACAGTGGTAGGCTTGATTACCAACAACAACGAGATGGCCTACAGGGAGGAGTTGAGGGCCCTCGGAGTGTGGTGTCAGGAAAATAACCTCACACTCAACGTCAACAAAACAAAGGAGATGATCGTGGGCTTCAGGAAACAGCAGAGGGAGCACCCCCTTATCCACATCGACGGGACAGTAGTGGAGAGGGTAGTAAGTTTTAAGTTCCTCGGCGTACACATCACGGGTAAACTGAAATGGTCCACCCACACAGACAGCGTGGTGAAGAAGGCGCAACAGCGCCTCTTGAAACCTCAGGAGGCTGAAGAAATTTGGCTTGTCACCAAAAACACTCACAAACTTTTACAGATGCACAATCGAGAGCATCCTGTCGGGCTGTATCACCGCCTGGTACGGCAACTGTTATGGGCTCGAGTCCTCACACAGTGAATTCTACCCTGCATTACACATTCATGGTCTACACTGAGTGTACTAAACATTAGGAACACCTTCCTAATATTGAGTTGCACCCCCTTTTGACCTCAGAGCAGCTGCAATTTGTTTGGGCATGGATGACAAGGTGTCGAAAGAGTTCTACATGGATGCTGGCCCATATTGACTCCAATGCTTCTCACAGTTGTGTCAAGTTGGCTGGATGTCCTTTGGGTGGTGGACCATTCTTGATACACACCGGAAACTGTTGAGAGTGAAAAACACAGCAGCGTTGCAGTTCTTGACACAAACCGGTGCGCTTGGAACCTATTACTTACTACTACATAAAGGTGTTCCTAATGTTTTGTACACTCAGTGTGTCTCCTCCTCAAGGTAGCTTGGAGCTACAGGGAATGAGTTTGGATGAATTATTTAATGGTTCCCTGAGGCTTTGTCTGGTTTGTAATTCAACACTAACTCAACAGCACCCTTCTTCACTGACCATTCCCTGTAAAAGAGTGAGGGTGTTTGTAATTCAACACTAACTCTACAGCACTCTTCTTCACTGACCATTCCCTGTAAAAGAGTGAGGGTGTTTGTAATTCAACACTAACTCAACAGCACTCTTCATCACTGACCATTCCCTGTAAAAGAGTGAGGGTGTTTGTAATTCAACACTAACTCAACAGCACTCTTCATCACTGACCATTCCCTGTAAAAGAGTGAGGGTGTTTGTAATTCAACACTAACTCAACAGCACTCTTCATCACTGACCATTCCCTGTAAAAGAGTGAGGGTGTTTGTAATTCAACACTCACTCAACAGCACTCTTCATCACTGACCATTCCCTGTAAAAGAGTGAGGGTGTTTGTAATTCAACACTCACTCAACAGCACTCTTCTTCACTGACCATTCCCTGTAAAAGAGTGAGGGTGTTTGTAATTCAACACTAACTCAACAGCACTCTTCATCACTGACCATTCCCTGTAAAAGAGTGAGGGTGGGTAAAAGTATTACAACATAACATTTACTGTAAACTTAAATCTATGAATTGAGAGAAGCCTGCTAAATACATATAAACTGCTAGAATAAGTATGTAGGGAGAATCCACACTGCCTTGAGACTATTATATAGCTGATAAGAGGAGTGACACCCTAATGACTATCCAGGCTGCACACATCCCGCCTTGATTGGGAGTCCTATAGGGCGGTGCACAATTAGCCCAGAATCGTTTGGGTTTGCCGGGGTAGGCCGTCATTGTAAATAAGAATTTGTTCTTTACTGACTTGCTTAGTTAAATATGGGTTACAAACCGACCCTATCCCTCCTCCGTAATGCTCTCCAGGCACGACTACCACTTGAAACATTTCTCTCCCTCAAACAAACTGCTGTTAGCAGATATTGATCTGAGGCCATTTCCCTGGCTTCACTGAGGAAAAAGAGGAACATGGACTTCATTAAAGCCCATTGATTGGGAGAATGTCTGCCTGTGTGAATGTGAGCGCACGGTGTTAGTTGTCGAGTGCTAGTTGCTGACGTTGCATTCTATCAGTCCTGAAAGGTGATAATGGATTCTAGAACTCTCCCCTGGTTCTTCATGACTGGTGACAGACTGAATACTCTCCCCTGGTTCTTCATGACTGGTGACAGACTGAATACTCTCCCCTGGTTCTTCATGACTGGTGACAGACTGAATACTCTCCCCTGGATCTTCATGACTGGTGACAGACAGGCTGAATACTCTCCCCTGGATCTTCATGACTGGTGACAGACAGGCTGAATACCCTCCCCTGGTACTTCATGACTGGTGACAGACTGAATACCCTCCCCTGGTTCTTCATGACTGGTGACAGACTGAATACCCTTCCCTGGTACTTCATGACTGGTGACAGACTGAATACCCTCCCTGGTTCTTCATGACTGGTGACAGACTGAATACCCTCCCCTGGTTCTTCATGACTGGTGACAGACTGAATACCTCCCCTGGTACTTCATGACTGGTGACAGACTGAATACCCTCCCCTGGTTCTTCATGACTGGTGACAGACTGAATACCCTCCCCTGGTACTTCATGACTGGTGACAGACTGAATACCCTCCCCTGGTTCTTCATGACTGGTGACAGACTGAATACCCTCCCCTGGTACTTCATGACTGGTGACAGACTGAATACCCTCCCCTGGTTCTTCATGACTGGTGACAGACAGGCTGAATACTCTCCCCTGGTTCTTCATGACTGGTGACAGACTGAATACTCTCCCCTGGTACTTCATGACTGGTGACAGACAGGCTGAATACCCTCCCCTGGTTCTTCATGACTGGTGACAGACAGGCTGAATACCCTCCCCTGGTACTTCATGACTGGTGACAGACAGGCTGAATACCCTCCCCTGGTACTTCATGACTGGTGACAGACAGGCTGAATACCCTCCCCTGGTTCTTCATGACTGGTGACAGACAGGCTGAATACCCTCCCCTGGTACTTCATGACTGGTGACAGACAGGCTGAATATCCTCCCCTGGTACTTCATGACTGGTGACAGACTGAATACCCTCCCCTGGTACTTCATGACTGGTGACAGACAGGCTGAATACCCTCCCCTGGTACTTCATGACTGGTGACAGACAGGCTGAATACCCTCCCCTGGTACTTCATGACTGGTGACAGACAGGCTGAATACCCTCCCCTGGTACTTCATGACTGGTGACAGACAGGCTGAATACCCTCCCCTGGTACTTCATGACTGGTGACAGGCTGAATACCCTCCCCTGGTTCTTTATGACTGGTGACAGACTGAATACTCTCCCCTGGTACTTCATGACTGGTGACAGACAGGCTGAATACCCTCCCCTGGTACTTCATGACTGGTGACAGACAGGCTGAATATCCTCCCCTGGTTCTTCATGACTGGTGACAGACAGGCTGAATATCATCAGTTTCTCACTTCCGTCCTGCCAGTGACTCTCCTACTCCTCCACCTCCTCCTCCTTGTCCTTTTCCGTTTGCCCTTCTAGGGCCCTGTCCCCCCCTGTACACCTGCTTAATTATGGTCCCCGCCATAGTCGTATATCCATGTAAATGAATGGCTGTGCAGGCTCATCGTACTCTGACTATGCAGCCTGTCACTCCCACCCTATCCCAGTGCTAATGACTACCTGCTTGTGTGTGTGTGTGTGTGTGTGTGTGTGTCTGCGTGCGTGCGTGTGTGTTCTCGTCTGTCACTCCAAACCTATCCCAGTGCTAATGACTACCTGCTTGTCTGTGTGTGTGTGTATGTGTGTGCGTGCGTGCTTGTGTGTGTGTGTGTGCGTGTGTGTGTGTTCTCGTCTGTCACTCCTGTCCTATTCCCTAATGACTACCTCTGACACCCACTCTCTCTCCAACATCAAATCAACATCAACATGCTGCATCGTCATGGTGATGAAGTGGTAGAGCACTGTCGCAGCCTCCCTGCACACACACACACACACACACACACACACACACACACACACACACACACACACACACACACACACACACACACACACACACACACACACACACACACACCGCTGGCACCCTGCCATGCATACCAGATAATGGGAAGAGAACTGCTGTATGATACGACAACACCAGCTTTATTAAAATTGAGAGCAAAATTACCTCCAATTAGCGTTTCCAAAACGACGTGCCATCATTTTACATTATATTCTAGAGTACTGCCCCCCTCCCTTCCTTCAATTTGGTGCACAGGCCTTGTGTGTGTGTGTGTGTGTGTGTGTGTGTGTGTGTGTGTGTGTGTGTGTGTGTGTGTGTGTGTGTGTGTGTGATGCATCAGAGGAACTCACTTCTTATGCACTTCCTCTCTATTATCAACTATGTATTATTTATCTTCCTCTCAGTTATCAACTAGGTATTATTTCCTGCATTGTTCTTATGATGATGTGTTTCTGTTTGATGTGGAATCAGGAGGGAGGGAGGGAAGGAGAGAGAGAGAGCGAGAGAGAGTGAGAGAGAGAGATAGAGGGAGCGAGAGAGGGATAGAGGGAGAGGGATAGAGAGAGAGCGAGAGAGAGAGGGCTGATAGGAAGCAGCTAGATGATGTCTGTCCCATCTCGTCCTGTTATTGTCAGGCAGCCTGTGGTAGATATTACAAATGTCATGTCTCATGGACCACAACACCTAGAGTGTGATTGTGTGTGTGTGCATGCGTACGTGTGTGTGCGTGTGCATGCCTGTGCCAGTGTGTGTTAGATGTTAGAAATGCCATGTCTTATGGACCACAACCTCTTTTGCCGTTCCAGTCTATAGGACCACTGTGCTCAGCCTCAGAACACAGTAAATGCATTGAAAGGAACATGAGTTGCATGCTGATGGATCTGAACAAGAGTCCAAGAGGTGATTCTTGCTGACAATATTATTAATAACTGAAAAACATTTGATTGTGAAAAAGGGTACAAAAGGTGGTCCAATTCATCTAGTCAAATAAATGGAACATACAGATGTTGGATCTTAATTTGACCCCTTTCGTCGCAGGAGGAAAATAATCAAATCAAATCAAATCTAATCAAATCACATTTATTTATATAGCCCTTCGTACATCAGCTGATATCTCAAAGTGCTGTACAGAAACCCAGCCTAAAACCCCAAACAGCAAACAATGCAGGTGTAAAAGCAGGTGTAATCCTGCAGCAGGAGGATTTGAATATCTGAAGAAATATTTAAAATGGCGGCCAGTGGGCAGCTGGAAGAGGTGTTTGTGTACAATGCACACCGCACCTACATTGTAACTTATGTAGGTTCCATGCAGACTACAGCACGTCTCCTGTTCATTCTTATCTGGTTTAGAATAAATGTACATATTTGTGGGGAGTAGATCTTTTTTTAGTTAGTGAAAATCATATATTTTTTAATCAATTGTTTTATATGTTGAAGGCAAGTAATAGACAGAATACATTCTTTGTTTCCTCAGTGCCTTTGTGGTCCAACGATTACAGACAGTCTACATATGCCAGAGTCAGCATGGGTCTGAATCCGGCCCACTGCCCTTTGACTCACAGATGAACGAATGTCTATTAATTCCGCATAGTTACTGGGTTAAAACAGAAACATTGTTGTGAATTGTTAGATACTACTACACTGTTAGATACTACTGCACTGTTAGATACTACTGCACTGTTAGATACTACTACACTGTTAGATACTACTGCACTGTTAGATACTACTACACTGTTAGATACTACTACACTGTTAGATACTACTACACTGTTAGATACTACTGCACTGTTAGATACTACACTGTTAGATACTACTACACTGTTAGATACTACTGCACTGTTAGATACTACTACACTGTTAGATACTACTGCACTGTTAGATACTACTACACTACACTGTTAGATACTACTACACTGTTAGATACTACTGCACTGTTAGATACTACTGTTAGCACTGTTAGATACTACTACACTGTTAGATACTACTGCACTGTTAGATACTACTACACTGTTAGATACTACTGCACTGTTAGATACTACTACTACTACACTGTTAGATACTACTACACTGTTAGATACTACTACACTGTTAGATACTACTAGATACTACACTGTTAGATACTACTACACTGTTAGATACTACTACACTGTTAGATACTACTGCACTGTTAGATACTACTGCACTGTTAGATACTACTACACTGTTAGATACTACTGCACTGTTAGATACTACTACACTGTTAGATACTACTACACTGTTAGATACTACTGCACTGTTAGATACTACTACACTGTTAGATACTACTGCACTGTTAGATACTACTGCACTGTTAGATACTACTGCACTGTTAGATACTACTGTTAGATACTACTGCACTGTTAGATACTACTGCACTGTTAGATACTACTACACTGTTAGATACTACTGCACTGTTAGATACTACTACACTGTTAGATACTACTGCACTGTTAGATACTACTGCACTGTTAGATACTACTGCACTGTTAGATACTACTACACTGTTAGATACTACTGCACTGTTAGATATTACTGCACTACTGTTAGATACTACTGTTAGATACTACTGCACTACTGCACTGTTAGATACTACTGCACTGTTAGATACTACTGCACTGTTAGATACTACTGCACTGTTAGATACTACTGCACTGTTAGATACTACTGCACTGTTAGATACTACTACACTGTTAGATACTACTGCACTGTTAGATACTACTACACTGTTAGATACTACTGCACTGTTAGATACTACTACACTGTTAGATACTACTACACTGTTAGATACTACTACACTGTTAGATACTACTGCACTGTTAGATACTACTGCACTGTTAGATACTACTGCACTGTTAGATACTACTACACTGTTAGATACTACTACACTGTTAGATACTACTGCACTGTTAGATACTACTACACTGTTAGATACTACTGCACTGTTAGATACTACTACACTGTTAGATACTACTACACTGTTAGATACTACTGCACTGTTAGATACTACTACACTGTTAGATACTACTGCACTGTTAGATACTACTACACTGTTAGATACTACTACACTGTTAGATACTACTGCACTGTTAGATACTACTACACTGTTAGATACTACTACACTGTTAGATACTACTGCACTGTTAGATACTACTACACTGTTAGATACTACTGCACTGTTAGATACTACTGCACTGTTAGATACTACTGCACTGTTAGATACTACTGCACTGTTAGATACTACTACACTGTTAGATACTACTGCACTGTTAGATACTACTGCACTGTTAGATACTACTACACTGTTAGATACTACTACACTGTTAGATACTACTGCACTGTTAGATACTACTGCACTGTTAGATACTACTGCACTGTTAGATACTACTGCACTGTTAGATACTACTGCACTGTTAGATACTACTGCACTGTTAGATACTACTGCACTGTTAGATACTACTGCACTGTTAGATACTACTACACTGTTAGATGTTAGATACTACTGCACTGTTAGATACTACTACACTGTTAGATACTACTACACTGTTAGATACTGCACTGTTAGATACTACTACACTGTTAGTTGCAGTTAGATACTGTTAGATACTACTGCACTGTTAGATACTACTGCACTGTTAGATACTACTACACTGTTATACTGTTAGATACTACTGCACTGTTAGATACTACTACACTGTTAGATACTACTACTACTGCACTGTTAGATACTACTACACTGTTAGATACTACTGCACTGTTAGATACTGTTAGATACTGCACTGTTAGATACTACTGCACTGTTAGACTGTTAGACACTACTACACTGTTAGATACTACTGCACTGTTAGATACTACTGCACTGTTAGATACTACTGCACTGTTAGATACTACTACACTGTTAGATACTACTACTGCACTGTTAGATACTACTGCACTGTTAGATACTACTGCACTGTTAGATACTACTGCACTGTTAGATACTACTACTAGATACTACTACACTGTTAGATACTACTGCACTGTTAGATACTATGCACTGTTAGATACTACACTGTTAGATACTACTGCACTGTTAGATACTACACTGTTAGATACTACTACACTGTTAGATACTACTACACTGTTAGATACTACTGCACTGTTAGATACTACTACACTGTTAGATACTACTGCACTGTTAGATACTACTGCACTGTTAGATACTACTACACTGTTAGATACTACTGCACTGTTAGATACTACTACACTGTTAGATACTACTGCACTGTTAGATACTACTGCACTGTTAGATACTACTGCACTGTTAGATACTACTACACTGTTAGATACTACTGCACTGTTAGATACTACTACACTGTTAGATACTACTACACTGTTAGATACTACTACACTGTTAGATACTACTGCACTGTTAGATACTACTGCACTGTTAGATACTAGATACTACTACTACACTGTTAGATACTACTACACTGTTAGATACTACTAGCACTGTTAGATACTACTACACTGTTAGATACTACTACACTGTTAGATACTACTGCACTGTTAGATACTACTGCACTGTTAGATACTACTACACTGTTAGATACTACTACACTGTTAGATGCACTGTTAGATACTACTGCACTGTTAGATACTACTGCACTGTTAGATACTACTACACTGTTAGATACTACTACACTGTTAGATACTACTACACTGTTAGATACTACTGCACTGTTAGATACTACTACACTGTTAGATACTACTGTTAGCACTGTTAGATACTACTGCACTGTTAGATACTACTACACTGTTAGATACTACTGCACTGTTAGATACTACTGCACTGTTAGATACTACTGCACTGTTAGATACTACTGCACTGTTAGATACTACTACACTGTTAGATACTACTGCACTGTTAGATACTACTACACTGTTAGATACTACTGCACTGTTAGATACTACTACACTGTTAGATACTACTACACTGTTAGATACTACTGCACTGTTAGATACTACTGCACTGTTAGATACTACTGCACTGTTAGACTACTACTAGATACTACTGCACTGTTAGATACTACTGCACTGTTAGATGCACTGTTAGATACTACTGCACTGTTAGATACTACTGCACTGTTAGATACTACTACACTGTTAGATACTACTACACTGTTAGATACTACTGCACTGTTAGATACTACTACACTGTTAGATACTACTACACTGTTAGATACTACTACACTGTTATACTACTACACTGTTAGATACTACTGCACTGTTAGATACTGTTAGATACTGCACTGTTAGATACTACTGCACTGTTAGACTGTTAGATACTACTGCACTGTTAGATACTACTGCACTGTTAGATACTACTGCACTGTTAGATACTACTACACTGTTAGATACTACTGCACTGTTAGATACTTGCAGATACTACTGCACTGTTAGATACTACACTGTTAGATACTACTGCACTGTTAGATACTACTGCACTGTTAGATACTACTACACTGTTAGATACTACTGCACTGTTAGATACTACTACTGCACTGTTAGATACTACTGCACTGTTAGATACTACTACACTGTTAGATACTACTGCACTGTTAGATACTACTACACTGTTAGATACTACTGCACACTGTTAGATACTACTACACTGTTAGATACTACTGCACTGTTAGATACTACTGCACTGTTAGATACTACTGCACTGTTAGATACTACTGCACTGTTAGCACTGTTAGATACTACTGCACTGTTAGATACTACTACTGTTAGATACTACTGCACTGTTAGATACTACTACACTGTTAGATACTACTACACTGTTAGATACTACTGTTAGATACTACTACACTGTTAGATACTACTACACTGTTAGATACTACTGCACTGTTAGTGCACTGTTAGATACTACTGCACTGTTAGATATACTACTAGACACTGTTAGATACTACTACACTGTTAGATACTACTGCACTGTTAGATACTACTACACTGTTAGATACTACTACACTGTTAGATACTACTGCACTGTTAGATACTACTGCACTGTTAGATACTACTACTGCACTGTTAGATACTACTGCACTGTTAGATACTACTACACTGTTAGATACTACTGCACTGTTAGATACTACTACACTGTTAGATACTACTACACTGTTAGATACTACTGCACTGTTACACTGTTAGATACTACTGCACTGTTAGATACTACTACACTGTTAGATACTACTGCACTGTTAGACTACACTGTTAGATACTACTGCACTGTTAGATACTTACTGTTAGATACTACTGCACTGTTAGATACTACTGCACTGTTAGATACTACTACACTGTTAGATACTACTACACTGTTAGATACTACTAGATACTACTACACTGTTAGATACTACTACACTGTTAGATACTACTGCACTGTTAGATACTACTACACTGTTAGATACTACTACTCTGTTAGATACTACTGCACTGTTAGACACTACTACACTGTTAGATACTACTGCACTGTTAGACTACTACTGTTACACTGTTAGATACTACTGCACTGTTAGATACTACTACACTGTTAGATACTACTGCACTGTTAGATACTACTACACTGTTAGATACTACTACACTGTTAGATACTACTGCACTGTTAGATACTACTACACTGTTAGATACTACTGCACTGTTAGATACTACTACACTGTTAGATACTACTGCACTGTTAGATACTACTACACTGTTAGATACTACTACACTGTTAGATACTACTGTTAGCACTGTTAGATACTACTACACTGTTAGATACTACTGCACTGTTAGATATTACTACACTGTTAGATACTACTACACTGTTAGATACTACTGCACTGTTAGATACTACTACACTGTTAGATACTACTGCACTGTTAGATATTACTACACTGTTAGATACTACTACACTGTTAGATACTACTACACTGTTAGATACTACTACACTGTTAGATACTACTGCACTGTTAGATACTACTACACTGTTAGATACTACTACACTGTTAGATACTACTACACTGTTTAGATACTACTGCACTGTTAGATACTACTGCACTGTTAGACTGCACTACTACACTGTTAGATACTACTACACTGTTAGATACTACTGCACTGTTAGATACTACTGTTAGATACTACTGCACTGTTAGATACTACTACACTGTTAGATACTACTGCACTGTTAGATACTACTACACTGTTAGATACTACTACACTGTTAGATACTACTACACTGTTAGATACTACTGCACTGTTAGATACTACTGCACTGTTAGATACTACTACACTGTTAGATACTACTGCACTGTTAGATACTACTACACTGTTAGATACTACTACACTGTTAGATACTACTGCACTGTTAGATACTACACTGTTAGATACTACTAGATACTACACTGTTAGATACTACTGCACTGTTAGATACTACTGCACTGTTAGATACTACTGCACTGTTAGATACTACTACACTGTTAGATACTACTACACTGTTAGATACTACTAGATACACTGTTAGATGCACTGTTAGATACTACTGCACTGTTAGATACTACTACACTGTTAGATACTACTACTGCACTGTTAGATACTACTACACTGTTAGATACTACTGCACTGTTAGATACTACTACACTGTTAGATACTACTGCACTGTTAGATACTACTGCACTGTTAGATACTACTACACTGTTAGATACTACTGCACTGTTAGATACTACTACACTGTTAGATACTACTGCACTGTTAGATACTACTACACTGTTAGATACTACTGCACTGTTAGATACTACTGCACTGTTAGATACTACTACACTGTTAGATACTACTACACTGTTAGATACTACTACACTGTTAGATACTATACTGTTAGATACTGCACTGTTAGATACTACACTGTTAGATACTACTGCACTGTTAGATACTGCACTGTTAGATACTACTGTTAGATACTACTACACTGTTAGATACTACTACACTGTTAGATACTACTGTTAGATACTACTGCACTGTTAGATACTACTACACTGTTAGATACTACTACACTGTTAGATACTACTGCACTGTTAGACACTACTACACTGTTAGATACTACTGCACTGCACTGTTAGATACTACTACACTGTTAGATACTACTGCACTGTTAGATACTACTGCACTGTTAGATACTACTGCACTGTTAGATACTACTGCACTGTTAGATACTACTACACTGTTAGATACTACTACACTGTTAGATACTACTACACTGTTAGATACTACTGCACTGTTAGATACTACTACACTGTTAGATACTACTACTGCACTGTTAGATACTACTGCACTGTTAGATACTACTACACTGTTAGATACTACTGCACTGTTAGATACTACTGCACTGTTAGACTACTACTGCACTGTTAGATACTACTACACTGTTAGATACTACTGCACTGTTAGATACTACTACTGCACTGTTAGATACTACTGCACTGTTAGATACTACTGCACTGTTAGATACTACTACACTGTTAGATACTAGCACTGTTAGATACTACTGCACTGTTAGATACTACTGCACTGTTAGATACTACTACACTGTTAGATACTACTGCACTGTTAGATACTACTGCACTGTTAGATACTACTACACTGTTAGATACTACTGCACTGTTAGATACTACTGCACTGTTAGATACTACTGCACTGTTAGATACTACTGCACTGTTAGATACTACTACACTGTTAGATACTACTGCACTGTTAGATACTGTTAGATACTACTGCACTGTAGATACTATGCACTGTTAGATACTACTACACTGTTAGATACTACTGCACTGTTAGATACTACTACTGTTAGATACTACTGCACTGTTAGATACTACTGCACTGTTAGATACTACTACACTGTTAGATACTACTGCACTGTTAGATACTACTACTACTGCACTGTTAGATACTACTGCACTAGATACTACTACACTGTTAGATACTACTGCACTGTTAGATACTACTACACTGTTAGATACTACTACTGCACTGTTAGATACTACTACACTGTTAGATACTACTGCACTGTTAGATACTACTGCACTGTTAGATACTACTACACTGTTAGATACTACTGTTAGATACACTGTTAGATACTACTGCACTGTTAGATACTACTGCACTGTTAGATACTACTACACTGTTAGATACTACTTACTGTTAGATACTACTGCACTGTTAGATACTACTACACTGTTAGATACTACTGCACTGTTAGATACTACTGCACTGTTAGATACTACTGCACTGTTAGATACTACTGCACTGTTAGATACTACTACACTGTTAGATACTACTGCACTGTTAGATACTACTACACTGTTAGATACTACTGCACTGTTAGATACTACTACACTGTTAGATACTACTGCACTGTTAGATACTACTGCACTGTTAGACACTACTACACTGTTAGATACTACTGCACTGTTAGATACTACTACACTGTTAGATACTACTACACTGTTAGATACTACTACACTGTTAGATACTACTGCACTCTTAGATACTACTGCACTGTTAGACACTACTACACTGTTAGATACTACTGCACTGTTAGATACTACTACACTGTTAGATACTACTGCACTGTTAGATACTACTGCACTGTTAGATACTACTGCACTGTTAGATGCACTGTTAGATACTACTGCACTGTTAGATACTACTACACTGTTAGATACTACTACACTGTTAGATACTACTGCACTGTTAGATACTACTACACTGTTAGATACTACTGCACTGTTAGATACTACTACACTGTTAGATACTACTACACTGTTAGATACTACTGCACTGTTAGATACTACTGCACTGTTAGATACTACTACACTGTTAGATACTACTACACTGTTAGATACTACTACACTGTTAGATACTACTGCACTGTTAGATACTACTACACTGTTAGATACTACTGCACTGTTAGATGCACTGTTAGATACTACTACACTGTTAGATACTACTGCACTGTTAGATACTACTGCACTGTTAGATACTACTACACTGTTAGATACTACTGCACTGTTAGATACTACTACACTGTTAGATACTACTGCACTGTTAGATACTACTACACTGTTAGATACTGTTACTACACTGTTAGATACTACTACACTGTTAGACTGCACTGTTAGATACTACTGCACTGTTAGATACTACTACACTGTTAGATATACTACTACTACTACACTGTTAGATACTACTGCACTGTTAGATACTACTACACTACTGCACTGTTAGATACTACTGCACTGTTAGATACTACTGCACTGTTAGATACTACTGCACTGTTAGATACTACTACACTGTTAGATACTACTACACTGTTAGATACTACTGCACTGTTAGATACTACTGCACTGTTAGATACTACTGCACTGTTAGATACTACTACACTGTTAGATACTACTACACTGTTAGATACTACTGCACTGTTAGATACTACTGCACTGTTAGATACTACTGCACTGTTAGATACTACTGCACTGTTAGATACTACTACACTGTTAGATACTACTGCACTGTTAGATACTACTACACTGTTAGATACTACTACACTGTTAGATACTACTGCACTGTTAGATACTACTACACTGTTAGATACTACTGCACTGTTAGATACTACTGCACTGTTAGATACTACTACACTGTTAGATACTACTACACTGTTAGATACTACTGCACTGTTAGATACTACTACACTGTTAGATACTACTAGATACTACTGCACTGTTAGATACTACTACACTGTTAGATACTACTGCACTGTTAGATACTACACTGTTAGATACTACTGCACTGTTAGATACTACTACACTGTTAGATACTACTGCACTGTTAGATACTACTACACTAGATACTACTAGATACTACTGCACTGTTAGATACTACTACACTGTTAGATACTACTGCACTGTTAGATACTACTACACTGTTAGATACTACTACACTGTTAGATACTACTGCACTGTTAGATACTACTACACTGTTAGATACTACTACACTGTTAGATACTACTGCACTGTTAGATACTACTACACTGTTAGATACTACTACACTGTTAGATACTACTGCACTGTTAGATACTACTGCACTGTTAGATACTACTACACTGTTAGATACTACTGCACTGTTAGATACTACTGCACTGTTAGATACTACTGCACTGTTAGATACTACTACACTGTTAGATACTACTGCACTGTTAGATACTACTACACTGTTAGATACTACTGCACTGTTAGATACTACTACACTGTTAGATACTACTGCACTGTTAGATACTACTACACTGTTAGATACTACTGCACTGTTAGATACTACTACACTGTTAGATACTACTGCACTGTTAGATACTACTGCACTGTTAGATACTACTGCACTGTTAGATACTACTACACTGTTAGATACTACTGCACTGTTAGATACTACTGCACTGTTAGATACTACTGCACTGTTAGATACTACTACACTGTTAGATACTACTACACTGTTAGATACTACTGCACTGTTAGATACTACTACACTGTTAGATACTACTGCACTGTTAGATACTACTGCACTGTTAGATACTACTGCACTGTTAGATACTACTACACTGTTAGATACTACTGCACTGTTAGATACTACTGCACTGTTAGATACTACTGCACTGTTAGATACTACTACACTGTTAGATACTACTGCACTGTTAGATACTACTGCACTGTTAGATACTACTACACTGTTAGATACTACTGCACTGTTAGATACTACTGTTAGATACACTGTTAGATACTACTGCACTGTTAGATACTACTACACTGTTAGATACTACTACTACTGCACTGTTAGATACTACTACACTGTTAGATACTACTGCACTGTTAGATACTACTGCACTGTTAGATACTACTACACTGTTAGATACTACTACACTGTTAGATACTACTAGATACTACACTGTTAGATACTACTGCACTGTTAGATACTACTACACTGTTACTACTGCACTGTTAGATACTACTACTGTTAGATACTACTGCACTGTTAGATACTACTACACTGTTAGATACTACTACACTGTTAGATACTACTGCACTGTTAGATACTACTGCACTGTTAGATACTACTACACTGTTAGATACTACTGCACTGTTAGATACTACTGCACTGTTAGATACTACTACTGTTAGATTAGCACTGTTAGATACTACTGCACTGTTAGATACACTGTTAGATACTACTACACTGTTAGATACTACTACACTGTTAGTTAGATACTACTGCACTGTTAGATACTACTACACTGTTAGATACTACTACACTGTTAGATACTACTGCACTGTTAGATACTACTACACTGTTAGATACTACTGCACTGTTAGATACTACTACACTTAGATACTACTACACTGTTAGATACTACTACACTGTTAGATACTACTGCACTGTTAGATACTACTGCACTGTTAGATACTACTACACTGTTAGATACTACTGCACTGTTAGATACTACTACTGCACTGTTAGATACTACTGCACTGTTAGATACTACTGCACTGTTAGATACTACACTGTTAGATACTACTACACTGTTAGATACTACTACACTGTTAGATACTACTACTGTTAGATACTACTGCACTGTTAGATACTACTGCACTGTTAGATACTACTGCACTGTTAGATACTACTACACTGTTAGATACTACTGCACTGTTAGATACTACTACACTGTTAGATACTACTGCACTGTTAGATACTACTGTTAGATACTACTGCACTGTTAGATACTACTGCACTGTTAGATACTACTACACTGTTAGATACTACTGCACTGTTAGATACTACTACTGCACTGTTAGATACTACTGCACTGTTAGATACTACTACACTGTTAGATACTACTGTTAGATACTACTGTACTGTTAGATACTACTGCACTGTTAGACTGTTACTACTGTTAGATACTACTGCACTGTTAGATACTACTGCACTGTTAGATACTACTACACTGTTAGATACTACTGCACTGTTAGATACTACTGCACTGTTAGATACTACTACACTGTTAGATACTACTGCACTGTTAGATACTACTGCACTGTTAGATACTACTACACTGTTAGATACTACTACACTGTTAGATACTACTACACTGTTAGATACTACTACACTGTTAGATACTACTACACTGTTAGATACTACTGCACTGTTAGATACTACTACTGCACTGTTAGATACTACTGCACTGTTAGATACTACTACACTGTTAGATACTACTACTACACTGTTAGATACTACTACACTGTTAGATACTACTGCACTGTTAGATACTACTACACTGTTAGATACTACTACACTGTTAGATACTACTGCACTGTTAGATACTACTGCACTGTTAGATACTACTACTACACTGTTAGATACTACTGCACTGTTAGATATACTATGCACTGTTAGATACTACTGTTAGATGCACTGTTAGATACTACTACACTGTTAGATACTACTAGATACTACTACACTGTTAGATACTACTGCACTGTTAGATACTACTGCACTGTTAGATACTACTGCACTGTTAGATACTACTACACTGTTAGATACTACTTCACTGTTAGATACTACTGCACTGTTAGATGCACTGTTAGATACTACTACACTGTTAGATACTACTACACTGTTAGATACAACTGCACTGTTAGATGCACTGTTAGATACTACTGTTAGATACTACTACACTGTTAGATACTACTGCACTGTTAGATACTACTACACTGTTAGATACTACTACACTGTTAGATACTACTGCACTGTTAGACACTACTACACTGTTAGATACTACTGCACTGTTAGATGCACTGTTAGATACTACTGCACTGTTAGATACTACTGCACTGTTAGATACTACTGCACTGTTAGATACTACTACACTGTTAGATACTACTGCACTGTTAGATACTACTACACTGTTAGATACTACTGCACTGTTAGATACTACTACACTGTTAGATACTACTACACTGTTAGATACTACTAGCACTGTTAGATACTACTGCACTGTTAGATACTACTGCACTGTTAGATACTACTACACTGTTAGATACTACTACTCTGTTAGATACTACTGCACTGTTAGACACTACTACACTGTTAGATACTACTGCACTGTTAGATGCACTGTTAGATACTACTACACTGTTAGATACTACTGCACTGTTAGATGCACTGTTAGATACTACTGCACTGTTAGATATTACTACACTGTTAGATACTACTGCACTGTTAGATACTACTACACTGTTAGATACTACTGCACTGTTAGATACTACTACACTGTTAGATACTACTACACTGTTAGATACTACTACACTGTTAGATACTACTGCACTGTTAGATACTACTGCACTGTTAGATACTACTACACTGTTAGATACTACTGCACTGTTAGATACTACTACACTGTTAGATACTACTACACTGTTAGATACTACTGCACTGTTAGATACTACTACACTGTTAGATACTACTGCACTGTTAGATACTACTACACTGTTAGATACTACTACACTGTTAGATACTACTGCACTGTTAGATACTACTACACTGTTAGATACTACTGCACTGTTAGATATTACTACACTGTTAGATACTACTGCACTGTTAGATACTACTGCACTGTTAGATACTACTACTGCACTGTTAGATACTACTACACTGTTAGATACTACTGCATACTACTACACTGTTAGATACTACTACACTGTTAGATACTACTGCACTGTTAGATACTACTACACTGTTAGATACTACTACACTGTTAGATACTACTAGATACTACACTGTTAGATACTACTACACTGTTAGATACTACTGCACTGTTAGATACTACTGCACTGTTAGATACTACTGCACTGTTAGATACTACTACACTGTTAGACTACTACTACACTGTTAGATACTACTGCACTGTTAGATACTACTACACTGTTAGATACTACTGCACTGTTATGCACTGTTAGATACTACTACACTGTTAGATACTGCACTGTTAGATACTACTGCACTGTTAGATACTACTGCACTGTTAGATACTACTGCACTGTTAGATACTACTGCACTGTTAGATACTACTGCACTGTTAGATACTACTGCACTGTTAGATACTACTACACTGTTAGATACTACTACACTGTTAGATACTACTGCACTGTTAGATACTACTACACTGTTAGATACTACTGCACTGTTAGATACTACTAGACACTACACTGTTAGATACTACTACACTGTTAGATACTACTGCACTGTTAGATACTACTACACTGTTAGATACTACTGCACTGTTAGATACTACTGCACTGTTAGATACTACTACACTGTTAGATACTACTGCACTGTTAGATACTACTGCACTGTTAGATACTACTACACTGTTAGATACTACTGCACTGTTAGATACTACTACACTGTTAGATACTACTGCACTGTTAGATACTACTACACTGTTAGATACTACTGCACTGTTAGATGCACTGTTAGATACTACTGTTAGATACTACTACACTGTTAGATACTACTGCACTGTTAGATACTACTGCACTGTTAGATACTACTGCACTGTTAGTTAGATACTACTACACTGTTAGATACTACTACACTGTTAGATACTACTGCACTGTTAGATACTACTACACTGTTAGATACTACTGCACTGTTAGATACTACTACACTGTTAGATACTATACTACTACACTGTTAGATACTACTACACTGTTAGATACTACTGCACTGTTAGATACTACTACACTGTTAGATACTACTACACTGTTAGATACTACTACACTGTTAGATACTACTGCACTGTTAGATACTACTACACTGTTAGATACTGTTAGATACTACACTGTTAGATACTACTACACTGTTAGATACTACTGCATACTACTGCACTGTTAGATACTACTGCACTGTTAGATACTACTACACTGTTAGATACTACTGTTAGATACTACACTGTTAGATACTACTACACTGTTAGATACTACTACACTGTTAGATACTACTGCACTGTTAGATACTACTGCACTGTTAGATACTACTGTTAGATACTACTACACTGTTAGATACTACTGCACTGTTAGATACTACTACACTGTTAGATACTACTGCACTGTTAGATACTACTACACTGTTAGATACTACTGCACTGTTAGATACTACTGCACTGTTAGATACTACTGCACTGTTAGATACTACTGCACTGTTAGATACTACTACACTGTTAGATACTACTGCACTGTTAGACTACTGCACTACTACACTGTTAGATACTACTGCACTGTTAGATATTACTACACTGTTAGATACTACTACACTGTTAGATACTACTGCACTGTTAGATACTACTACACTGTTAGATACTACTGCACTGTTAGATACTACTACACTGTTAGATACTACTACACTGTTAGATACTACTGCACTGTTAGATACTACTACACTGTTAGATACTACTACACTGTTAGATACTACTGCACTACACTGTTAGATACTACTACACTGTTAGATACTACTACACTGTTAGATACTACTGCACTGTTAGATACTACTGCACTGTTAGATACTACTGCACACTGCACTGTTAGATACTACTACACTGTTAGATACTACTGCACTGTTAGATACTACTACACTGTTAGATACTACTGCACTGTTTACTACACTGTTAGATACTACTACACTGTTAGATACTACTGCACTGTTAGATACTACTACACTGTTAGATACTACTGCACTGTTAGATACTACTGCACTGTTAGATACTACTACACTGTTAGATACTACTGCACTGTTAGATACTACTGCACTGTTAGATACTACTGCACTGTTAGATACTACTGCACTGTTAGATACTACTACTGTTACTGTTAGATACTATGCACTGTTAGATACTACTGCACTGTTAGATACTACTGCACTGTTAGATACTACTACACTGTAGATACTACTGCACACTGTTAGATACTACTACACTGTTGGATACTACTGCACTGTTAGATACTACTGCACTGTTAGATACTACTGCACTGTTAGATACTACTGCACTGTTAGATACTACTACACTGTTAGATACTACTGCACTGTTAGATACTACTGCACTGTTAGATACTACTACACTGTTAGATACTACTACACTGTTAGATACTACTGCACTGTTAGATACTACTACACTGTTAGATACTACTGCACTGTTAGATACTACTGCACTGTTAGATACTACTGCACTGTTAGATGCACTGTTAGATACTACTGCACTGTTAGATACTACTGCACTGTTAGATACTACTGCACTGTTAGATACTACTGCACTGTTAGATACTACTAGATACACTGTTAGATACTACTAGATACTACACTGTTAGATACTTAGTTAGATACTACTGTTAGATACTACTGCACTGTTAGATACTACTGCACTGTTAGATACTACTACTAGATACTACTGCACTGTTAGATACTACTACACTGTTAGATACTACTACTAGATACTACTGCACTGTTAGATACTACTACACTGTTAGATACTACTAGCACTGTTAGATACTACTGCACTGTTAGATACTACTACACTGTTAGATACTACTACTGCACTGTTAGATACTACTACACTGTTAGATACTACTGCACTGTTAGATACTACTACACTGTTAGATACTACTGCACTGTTAGATTAGACACTGTTAGATACTACTACACTGTTAGATACTACTGCACTGTTAGATACTACTGCACTGTTAGATACTACTACTACTGTTAGATGCACTGTTAGATACTACTGCACTGTTAGATACTACTGCACTGTTAGATACTACTGCACTGTTAGATACTACTGCACTGTTAGATACTACTGTTAGATACTACTGCACTGTTAGATACTACTGCACTGTTAGATACTACTACACTGTTAGATACTACTGCACTGTTAGATACTACTGCACTGTTAGATACTACTGCACTGTTAGATACTACTGCACTGTTAGATACTACTACACTGTTAGATACTACTGCACTGTTAGATACTACTACACTGTTAGATACTACTACACTGTTAGATACTACTACACTGTTAGATACTACTGCACTGTTAGATACTACTGCACTGTTAGACACTACTACACTGTTAGATACTACTGCACTGTTAGATACTACTACACTGTTAGATACTACTACACTGTTAGATACTACTGCACTGTTAGATACTACTGCACTGTTAGATACTACTGCACTGTTAGATGCACTGTTAGATACTACTACACTGTTAGATACTACTGCACTGTTAGATACTACACTGTTAGATACTACTGCACTAGTTAGATACTACTGCACTGTTAGATACTACTACTGTTAGATGCACTGTTAGATACTACTGCACACTGTTAGATACTACTACACTGTTAGATACTACTGCACTGTTAGATACTACTACACTGTTAGATACTACTGCACTGTTAGATACTACTGCACTGTTAGATACTACTACACTGTTAGATACTACTGCACTGTTAGATGCACTGTTAGATACTACTGCACTGTTAGATACTACTGCACTGTTAGATACTACTACACTGTTAGATACTACTGCACTGTTAGATACTACTACACTGTTAGATACTACTACACTGTTAGATACTACTGCACTGTTAGATACTACTACACTGTTAGATACTACTGCACTGTTAGATACTACTACACTGTTAGATACTACTGCACTGTTAGCACTGTTACTACTGCACTGTTAGATACTACTGCACTGTTAGATACTACTGCACTGTTAGATACTACTGCACTGTTAGATACTACTACTACTACTGCACTGTTAGATACTACTGCACTGTTAGATACTACTACACTGTTAGATACTACTGCACTGTTAGACTACTGTTAGATACTACACTGTTAGATACTACTACACTGTTAGATACTACTGCACTGTTAGATACTACTACACTGTTAGATACTACTACACTGTTAGATACTACTGCACTGTTAGACTACACTGTTAGATACTACTGCACTGTTAGATACTACTGTTAGATACTACTGCACTGTTAGATACTACTACACTGTTAGATACTACTGCACTGTTAGATACTACTACACTGTTAGATACTACTGCACTGTTAGATATTACTACACTGTTAGATACTACTACACTGTTAGATACTACTGCACTGTTAGATACTACTGTTAGATACTACTACACTGTTAGATACTACTGCACTGTTAGATACTACTACACTGTTAGATACTACTACACTGTTAGATACTACTGTTAGATACTACACTGTTAGATACTACTACACTGTTAGATACTACTGCACTGTTAGATACTACTACACTGTTAGATACTACTGCACTGTTAGATACTACTACACTGTTAGATACTACTGCACTGTTAGATACTACTACACTGTTAGATACTACTACACTGTTAGATACTACTGCACTGTTAGATACTACTACACTGTTAGATACTACTGCACTGTTAGATACTACTACACTGTTAGATACTACTGCACTGTTAGATACTACTACACTGTTAGATACTACTACACTGTTAGATACTACTGCACTGTTAGATACTACTACTGTTAGATACTACACTGTTAGATACTACTGCACTGTTAGATACTACTGCACTGTTAGATACTACTACACTGTTAGATACTACTGCACTGTTAGATACTACTGCACTGTTAGATACTACTACACTGTTAGATACTACTACTACTACACTGTTAGATACTACTGCACTGTTAGATACTACTAGCACTGTTAGATACTACTACTGCACTGTTAGATACTACTGCACTGTTACTGCACTGTTAGATACTACTGCACTGTTAGACTACTACTAGATACTACTGCACTGTTAGATACTACTACACTGTTAGATACTACTGCACTGTTAGATACTACTGATACTACTACACTGTTAGATACTACTGCACTGTTAGATACTACTGCACTGTTAGATACTACTGCACTGTTAGATACTACTACACTGTTAGATACTACTGCACTGTTAGATACTACTACACTGTTAGATACTACTGCACTGTTAGATACTACTGCACTGTTAGATACTACTGCACTGTTAGATACTACTGCACTGTTAGATACTACTACACTGTTAGATACTACTGCACTGTTAGATACTACTACACTGTTAGATACTACTACTACTGCACTGTTAGATACTACTGCACTGTTAGATACTACTACACTGTTAGATACTACTACACTGTTAGATACTACTACTGTTAGATACTACTGCACTGTTAGATACTACTGCACTGTTAGATACTACTACACTGTTAGATACTACTACACTGTTAGATACTACTACACTGTTAGATACTACTACTACTGTTAGATACTACTGCACTGTTAGATACTACTGCACTGTTAGATACTACTACACTGTTAGATACTACTGCACTGTTAGATACTACTGTTAGATACTACACTGTTAGATACTACTGCACTGTTAGATACTACTGCACTGTTAGATACTACTGCACTGTTAGATACTACTGCACTGTTAGATACTACTACTACACTGTTAGATACTACTGCACTGTTAGATACTACTGCACTGTTAGATACTACTGCACTGTTAGATACTACTACTACTACACTGTTAGATACTACTGCACTGTTAGATACTGTTAGATACTACACTGTTAGATACTACTGCACTGTTAGATACTACTACTGCACTGTTAGATACTACTACACTGTTAGATACTACTGCACTGTTAGATACTACTGCACTGTTAGATACTACTAGCACTGTTAGATACTACTGCACTGTTAGATACTACTGCACTGTTAGATACTACTGCACTGTTAGATACTACTGCACTGTTAGATACTACTACACTGTTAGATACTACTGCACTGTTAGATACTACTGCACTGTTAGATACTACTGCACTGTTAGATACTACTGCACTGTTAGATACTACTACACTGTTAGATACTACTACACTGTTAGATACTACTACACTGTTAGATACTACTGCACTGTTAGATACTACTACACTGTTAGATACTACTGCACTGTTAGATACTACTGCACTGTTAGATACTACTGTTAGATACTACTACACTGTTAGATACTACTACACTGTTAGATACTACTACACTGTTACACTGTTAGATACTACTGCACTGTTAGATACTACTGCACTGTTAGATACTACTGCACTGTTAGATACTACTACACTGTTAGATACTACTACACTGTTAGATACTACTGCACTGTTAGATACTACTACACTGTTAGATACTACTACACTGTTAGATACTACTGCACTGTTAGATACTACTACACTGTTAGATACTACTACACTGTTAGATACTACTACTCTGTTAGATACTACTGCACTGTTAGACACTACTACACTGTTAGATACTACTGCACTGTTAGATGCACTGTTAGATACTACTACACTGTTAGATACTACTGCACTGTTAGATACTACTGCACTGTTAGATACTACTGCACTGTTAGATACTACTGCACTGTTAGATACTACTGCACTGTTAGATACTACTGCACTGTTAGATACTGCACTGCACTGTTAGATACTACTGTTAGATACACTGTTAGATACTACTACACTGTTAGATACTACTGCACTGTTAGATGCACTGTTAGATACTACTGCACTGTTAGATACTACTACACTGTTAGATACTACTGCACTGTTAGATACTACTACTGCACTGTTAGATACTACTGCACTGTTAGATACTACTGCACTGTTAGATACTACTACACTGTTAGATACTACTACACTGTTAGATACTACTGCACTGTTAGATACTACTGCACTGTTAGATACTACTGCACTGTTAGATACTACTACACTGTTAGATACTACTGCACTGTTAGATACTACTGCACTGTTAGATATTACTACACTGTTAGATACTACTACACTGTTAGATACTACTGCACTGTTAGATACTACTGTTAGATACTACTGCACTGTTAGATACTACTACACTGTTAGATACTACTGCACTGTTAGATACTACTGCACTGTTAGATACTACTACACTGTTAGATACTACTGCACTGTTAGATACTACTACACTGTTAGATACTACTGCACTGTTAGATACTACTACACTACACTGTTAGATACTACTACACTGTTAGATACTACTACACTGTTAGATACTACTACACTGTTAGATACTACTGCACTGTTAGATACTACTACACTGTTAGATAGATACTACACTGTTAGATACTACTGCACTGTTAGATACTACTACACTGTTAGATACTACTGCACTGTTAGATACTACTACACTGTTAGATACTACTACACTGTTAGATACTACTGCACTGTTAGATACTACTACACTGTTAGATACTACTGCACTGTTAGATACTACTACACTGTTAGATACTACTACACTGTTAGATACTACTACACTGTTAGATACTACTACTACACTGTTAGATACTAGCACTGTTAGATACTACTGCACTGTTAGATACTACTGCACTGTTAGATACTACTACACTGTTAGATACTACTACTACTGTTACACTGTTAGATACTACTGCACTGTTAGATACTACTGCACTGTTAGATACTACTACACTGTTAGATACTACTGCACTGTTAGATACTACTACACTGTTAGATACTACTGCACTGTTAGATACTACTGCACTGTTAGATACTACTGCACTGTTAGATTACTGTTAGATACTACTGCACTTACACTGTTAGATACTACTGCACTGTTAGATACTACTGCACTGTTAGATATACTACTGCACTGTTAGATACTACTGCACTGTTAGATACTACTGCACTGTTAGATACTACTACACTGTTAGATACTACTGCACTGTTAGATACTACTACACTGTTAGATATACTACTGTTAGATACTACTACACTGTTAGATACTACTGCACTGTTAGATACTACTGCACTGTTAGACACTACTATACTGTTAGATACTACTGCACTGTTAGATACTACTACACTGTTAGATACTACTGCACTGTTAGATACTACTACACTGTTAGATACTACTGCACTGTTAGATACTACTACACTGTTAGATACTACTGCACTGTTAGATACTACTGCACTGTTAGATACTACTACACTGTTAGATACTACTGCACTGTTAGATATTACTGCACTGTTAGATACTACTGCACTGTTAGATACTACTGCACTGTTAGATACTACTACACTGTTAGATACTACTGCACTGTTAGATACTACTGCACTGTTAGATACTACTACACTGTTAGATACTACTACACTGTTAGATACTACTACACTGTTAGATACACTGTTAGATACTACTGCACTGTTAGATACTACTACACTGTTAGATACTACTACACTGTTAGATACTACTGCACTGTTAGATACTACTACACTGTTAGATACTACTGCACTGTTAGATGCACTGTTAGATACTACTACACTGTTAGATACTACTACACTGTTAGATACTACTGCACTGTTAGATACTACTGCACTGTTAGATACTACTGCACTGTTAGATACTACTACACTGTTAGATACTACTGCACTGTTAGATACTACTGCACTGTTAGATACTACTGCACTGTTAGATGCACTGTTAGATACTACTGCACTGTTAGATACTACTGCACTGTTAGATACTACTGCACTGTTAGATACTACTACACTGTTAGATACTACTGCACTGTTAGATACTACTGCACTGTTAGATACTACTGCACTGTTAGATACTACTGCACTGTTAGATACTACTACACTGTTAGATACTACTGCACTGTTAGATACTACTACACTGTTAGATACTACTACACTGTTAGATACTACTGCACTGTTAGATACTACTGCACTGTTAGATACTACTGCACTGTTAGATACTACTGCACTGTTAGATACTACTACACTGTTAGATACTACTACACTGTTAGATACTACTGCACTGTTAGATACTACTACACTGTTAGATACTACTACACTGTTAGATACTACTGCACTGTTAGATACTACTGCACTGTTAGATACTACTGCACTGTTAGATACTACTGCACTGTTAGATACTACTACACTGTTAGATACTACTGTTAGATACTACTGCACTGTTAGATACTACTACACTGTTAGATACTACTACACTGTTAGATACTACTGCACTGTTAGATACTACTACACTGTTAGATACTACTGCACTGTTAGATATTACTACACTGTTAGATACTACTGCACTGTTAGATACTACTGCACTGTTAGATACTACTGCACTGTTAGATACTACTGCACTGTTAGATACTACTACACTGTTAGATACTACTGCACTGTTAGATACTACTACACTGTTAGATACTACTGCACTGTTAGATACTACTACACTGTTAGATACTACTGCACTGTTAGATACTACTGCACTGTTAGATACTACTACACTGTTAGATACTACTGCACTGTTAGATACTACTACACTGTTAGATACTACTACACTGTTAGATACTACTACACTGTTAGATACTACTGCACTGTTAGATACTACTGCACTGTTAGATGCACTGTTAGATACTACTGCACTGTTAGATACTACTACACTGTTAGATACTACTACACTGTTAGATACTACTACTGCACTGTTAGATACTACTGCACTACACTGTTAGATACTACTACACTGTTAGATACTACTGTTAGATACTACAGCACTGTTAGATACTACTACACTGTTAGATACTACTACACTGTTAGATACTACTGCACTGTTAGATACTACTACACTGTTAGATACTACTGCACTGTTAGATACTACTGCACTGTTAGATGCACTGTTAGATACTACTACACTGTTAGATACTACTACACTGTTAGATACTACTGCACTGTTAGATGCACTGTTAGATACTACTGCACTGTTAGATACTACTACACTGTTAGATACTACTGCACTGTTAGATACTACTACTGTTAGATACTACTGCACTGTTAGATACTACTACACTGTTAGATACTACTGCACTGTTAGATACTACTACACTGTTAGATACTACTACACTGTTAGATACTACTGCACTGTTAGATACTACTGCACTGCACTGTTAGATACTACTGCACTGTTAGATACTACTGCACTGTTAGATACTACTGCACTGTTAGATGCACTGTTAGATACTACTGCACTGTTAGATACTACTACACTGTTAGATACTACTACACTGTTAGATACTACTGCACTGTTAGATACTACTACACTGTTAGATACTACTGCACTGTTAGATACTACTACACTGTTAGATACTACTGCACTGTTAGATACTACTACACTGTTAGATACTACTACACTGTTAGATACTACTGCACTGTTAGATACTACTACACTGTTAGATACTACTGCACTGTTAGATACTACTACTACTACTACACTGTTAGATACTACTACTGTTAGATACTACTACACTGTTAGATACTACTGCACTGTTAGATACTACTACACTGTTAGATACTACTGCACTGTTAGATATTACTACACTGTTAGATACTACTACACTGTTAGATACTACTGCACTGTTAGATACTACTACACTGTTAGATACTACTGCACTGTTAGATATTACTACACTGTTAGATACTACTACACTGTTAGATACTACTACACTGTTAGATACTACTACACTGTTAGATACTACTGCACTGTTAGATACTACTACACTGTTAGATACTACTACACTGTTAGATACTACTGCACTGTTAGATACTACTGTTAGATACTACTGCACTGTTAGATACTACTACACTGTTAGATACTACTGCACTGTTAGATACTACTGCACTGTTAGATACTACTACACTGTTAGATACTACTACACTGTTAGATACTACTACACTGTTAGATACTACTGCACTGTTAGATACTACTGTTAGATACTACTGCACTGTTAGATACTACTGCACTGTTAGATACTACTGCACTGTTAGATACTACTGCACTGTTAGATACTACTGCACTGTTAGATACTACTGCACTGTTAGATACTACTACACTGTTAGATACTACTAGATACACTGTTAGATACTACTGTTAGATACTACTGCACTGTTAGATACTACTACACTGTTAGATACTACTGCACTGTTAGATACTACTGCACTGTTAGATACTACTGCACTGTTAGATACTACTACACTGTTAGATACTACTACACTGTTAGATACTACTACACTGTTAGATACTACTGCACTGTTAGATACTACTGCACTGTTAGATACTACTGCACTGTTAGATACTACTACACTGTTAGATACTACTGTTAGATACTACTACACTGTTAGATACTACTGCACTGTTAGATACTACTACACTGTTAGATACTAATGCACTGTTAGATGCACTGTTAGATACTACTGCACTGTTAGATACTACTGTTAGATACTACTACACTGTTAGATACTACTGTTAGATACTACTACACTGTTAGATACTACTGTTAGATACTACTGCACTGTTAGATACTACTACACTGTTAGATACTACTACACTGTTAGATACTACTGCACTGTTAGATACTACTGCACTGTTAGATACTACTGCACTGTTAGATACTACTGCACTGTTAGATACTACTGCACTGTTAGATACTACTACACTGTTAGATACTACTGCACTGTTAGATGCACTGTTAGATACTACTACACTGTTAGATACTACTGCACTGTTAGATACTACTGCTGTTAGATACTGTTAGATACTACTACACTGTTAGATACTACTACACTGTTAGATACTACTGCACTGTTAGATACTACTGCACTGTTAGACTACTACTGTTAGATGCACTGTTAGATACTACACTGTTAGATACTACTACACTGTTAGATACTACTACACTGTTAGATACTACTAGATACTACACTGTTAGATACTACTGCACTGTTAGATACTACTACACTGTTAGATACTACTGCACTGTTAGATACTACTGCACTGTTAGATACTACTGCACTGTTAGATACTACTGCACTGTTAGATACTACTGCACTGTTAGATACTACTACACTGTTAGATACTACTGCACTGTTAGATACTACTGCACTGTTAGATACTACTGCACTGTTAGATACTACTACACTGTTAGATACTACTAGATACTACTGCACTGTTAGATACTACTACACTGTTAGATACTACTGCAGATACACTGTTAGATACTACTGCACTGTTAGATACTACTACACTGTTAGATACTACTGCACTGTTAGATACTACTACACTGTTAGATACTACTGCACTGTTAGATACTACTACACTGTTAGATACTGTTAGATACTACACTGTTAGATACTACTACACTGTTAGATACTACTACACTGTTAGATACTACTGCACTGTTAGATGCACTGTTAGATACTACTACACTGTTAGATACTACTGCACTGTTAGATACTACTGCACTGTTAGATACTACTGCACTGTTAGATACTACTGCACTGTTAGATACTACTGCACTGTTAGATACTACTGCACTGTTAGATACTACTGCACTGTTAGATACTACTACACTGTTAGATACTACTACACTGTTAGATACTACTGCACTACTACTGCACTGTTAGATACTACTACACTGTTAGATACTACTACACTGTTAGATACTACTACACTGTTAGATACTACTGTTGATACCACTGTTAGATACTACTACACTGTTAGATACTACTGCACTGTTAGATACTACTACACTGTTAGATACTACTACACTGTTAGATACTACTACACTGTTAGATACTACTGCACTGTTAGATACTACTACACTGTTAGATACTACTACACTGTTAGATACTACTGCACTGTTAGATACTACTACACTGTTAGATACTACTGCACTGTTAGATACTACTACACTGTTAGATACTACTGCACTGTTAGATACTACTACACTGTTAGATACTACTACACTGTTAGATACTACTGCACTGTTAGATGCACTGTTAGATACTACTACACTGTTAGATACTACTGCACTGTTAGATACTACTACACTGTTAGATACTACTACACTGTTAGATACTACTGCACTGTTAGATACTACTACACTGTTAGATACTACTGCACTGTTAGACTACTGTTAGATACTACTACACTGTTAGATACTACTGCACTGTTAGATACTACTGCACTGTTAGATACTACTACACTGTTAGATACTACTGCACTGTTAGATACTACTACACTGTTAGATACTACTGTTAGATACTACTGTTAGATACTACTGCACTGTTAGATACTACTACACTGTTAGATACTACTACACTGTTAGATACTACTGCACTGTTAGATACTACTACACTGTTAGATACTACTACACTGTTAGATACTACTGATACACTGTTAGATACTACTGCACTGTTAGATACTACTGCACTGTTAGATACTACTACACTGTTAGATACTACTGCACTGTTAGATACTACTGCACTGTTAGATACTACTACACTGTTAGATACTACTGCACTGTTAGATACTACTGCACTGTTAGATACTACTGCACTGTTAGATACTACTACACTGTTAGATACTACTACACTGTTAGATACTACTACACTGTTAGATACTACTGCACTGTTAGATACTACTGCACTGTTAGATACTACTACACTGTTAGATACTACTGCACTGTTAGATACTACTGCACTGTTAGATACTACTACACTGTTAGATACTACTGCACTGTTAGATACTACTACACTGTTAGATGCACTGTTAGATACTACACTGTTAGATACTACTGCACTGTTAGATACTACTGCACTGTTAGATACTACTGCACTGTTAGATACTACTGCACTGTTAGATACTACTGCACTGTTAGATACTACTGCACTGCACTGTTAGATACTACTGCACTGTTAGATACTACTACACTGTTAGATACTACACACTGTTAGATACTACTGCACTGTTAGATACTACTACACTGTTAGATACTACTGCACTGTTAGATACTACTACACTGTTAGATACTACTGCACTGTTAGATACTACTACACTGTTAGATACTACTGCACTGTTAGATACTACTACTACACTGTTAGATACTACTGCACTGTTAGATACTACTGCACTGTTAGATACTACTACACTGTTAGATACTACTAGCACTGTTAGATACTACTACACTGTTAGATACTACTGCACTGTTAGATACTACTACACTGTTAGATACTACTACACTGTTAGATACTACTGCACTGTTAGATGCACTGTTAGATACTACTACACTGTTAGATACTACTGCACTGTTAGATACTACTGCACTGTTAGATACTACTGCACTGTTAGATACTACTGCACTGTTAGATACTACTGCACTGTTAGATACTACTACACTGTTAGATACTACTGCACTGTTAGATACTACTACACTGTTAGATACTACTGCACTGTTAGATACTACTACACTGTTAGATACTACTGCACTGTTAGATACTACTGCACTGTTAGATACTACTACACTGTTAGATACTACTACACTGTTAGATACTACTACACTGTTAGATACTACTACACTGTTAGATACTACTACACTGTTAGATACTACTGCACTGTTAGATACTACTGCACTGTTAGATACTACTGCACTGTTAGATACTACTACACTGTTAGATACTACTACACTGTTAGATACTACTACACTGTTAGATACTACTACACTGTTAGATACTACTACACTGTTAGATACTACTACACTGTTAGATGCACTGTTAGATACTACTGCACTGTTAGATACTACTGTTAGATACTACTACACTGTTAGATACTACTACACTGTTAGATACTACTGCACTGTTAGATACTACTACACTGTTAGATACTACTGCACTGTTAGATACTACTACACTGTTAGATACTACTGCACTGTTAGATACTACTGCACTGTTAGATACTACTGCACTGTTAGATACTACTACACTGTTAGATACTACTGCACTGTTAGATACTACTGCACTGTTAGATACTACTACACTGTTAGATACTACTACACTGTTAGATACTACTGCACTGTTAGATACTACTGCACTGTTAGATACTACTACACTGTTAGATACTACTGCACTGTTAGATACTACTGCACTGTTAGATACTACTACACTGTTAGATACTACTGCACTGTTAGATACTACTGCACTGTTAGATACTACTGCACTGTTAGATACTACTGCACTGTTAGATACTACTGCACTGTTAGATACTACTACACTGTTAGATACTACTACACTGTTAGATACTACTGCACTGTTAGATACTACTGCACTGTTAGATACTACTACACTGTTAGCACTGTTAGATACTACTGCACTGTTAGATACTACTACACTGTTAGATACTACTGCACTGTTAGATACTACTACACTGTTAGATACTACTGCACTGTTAGACTACTACTAGATACTACTGCACACTGTTAGATACTACTGCACTGTTAGATACTACTGCACTGTTAGATACTACTGCACTGTTAGATACTACTACACTGTTAGATACTACTGCACTGTTAGATACTACTACACTGTTAGATACTACTGCACTGTTAGATACTACTACACTGTTAGATACTACTGCACTGTTAGATACTACTACACTGTTAGATACTACTACACTGTTAGATACTACTGCACTGTTAGATACTACTGTTAGATACTACTGCACTGTTAGATACTACTGCACTGTTAGATACTACTGCACTGTTAGATACTACTGCACTGTTAGATACTACTACACTGTTAGATACTACTACACTGTTAGATACTACTGCACTGTTAGATACTACTACACTGTTAGATACTACTGCACTGTTAGATACTACTACACTGTTAGATACTACTGCACTGTTAGATACTACTGCACTGTTAGATACTACTGCACTGTTAGATACTACTGTTAGATACTACACTGTTAGATACTACTACACTGTTAGATACTACTACTGTTAGATACTACTGCACTGTTAGATACTACTGCACTGTTAGATACTACTGCACTGTTAGATGCACTGTTAGATACTACTGCACTGTTAGATACTACTACACTGTTAGATACTACTACTCTGTTAGATACTACTGCACTGTTAGATACTACTGCACTGTTAGATGCACTGTTAGATACTACTGCACTGTTAGATACTACTGCACTGTTAGATACTACTACACTGTTAGATACTACTGCACTGTTAGATACTACTGCACTGTTAGATACTACTGCACTGTTAGATACTACTACACTGTTAGATACTACTACACTGTTAGATACTACTGCACTGTTAGATACTACTGCACTGTTAGATACTACTGCACTGTTAGATACTACTGCACTGTTAGATACTACTACACTGTTAGATACTACTACACTGTTAGATACTACTGCACTGTTAGATACTACTGCACTGTTAGATACTACTACACTGTTAGATACTACTGCACTGTTAGATACTACTGCACTGTTAGATACTACTACACTGTTAGATACTACTACTGTTAGATACTACACTGTTAGATACTACTACACTGTTAGATACTACTGCACTGTTAGATACTACTGCACTGTTAGATACTACTACACTGTTAGATACTACTGCACTGTTAGATACTACTACACTGTTAGATACTACTACACTGTTAGATACTACTGCACTGTTAGATACTACTACACTGTTAGATACTACTACACTGTTAGATACTACTGCACTGTTAGATACTACTACACTGTTAGATACTACTGCACTGTTAGATACTACTACACTGTTAGATACTACTGCACTGTTAGATGCACTGTTAGATACTACTACACTGTTAGATACTACTGCACTGTTAGATACTACTACACTGTTAGATACTACTGCACTGTTAGATACTACTGCACTGTTAGATACTACTGCACTGTTAGATACTACTACACTGTTAGATACTACTACACTGTTAGATACTACTGCACTGTTAGATACTACTGCACTGTTAGATACTACTACACTGTTGTTAGATACTACTGCACTGTTAGATACTGCACTGTTAGATACTACTGCACTGTTAGATACTACTGCACTGTTAGATACTACTACACTGTTAGATACTACTGCACTGTTAGATGCACTGTTAGATACTACTACACTGTTAGATACTACTACACTGTTAGATACTACTACACTGTTAGATACTACTACACTGTTAGATACTACTGCACTGTTAGATACTACTACACTGTTAGATACTACTGCACTGTTAGATACTACTACACTGTTAGATACTACTGTTAGACACTGTTAGATACTACTGCACTGTTAGATACTACTACACTGTTAGATACTACTACTAGATACTACTGCACTGTTAGATACTACTACACTGTTAGATACTACTACACTGTTAGATACTACTACACTGTTAGATACTACTGCACTGTTAGATACTACTACACTGTTAGATACTACTGCACTGTTAGATACTACTGCACTGTTAGATACTACTACACTGTTAGATACTACTGCACTGTTAGATACTACTACACTGTTAGATACTACTACACTGTTAGATACTACTGCACTGTTAGATACTACTGCACTGTTAGATACTACTGCACTGTTAGATACTACTAGATACTACTGCACTGTTAGATACTACTGCACTGTTAGATGCACTGTTAGATACTACTACACTGTTAGATACTACTACACTGTTAGATACTACTACACTGTTAGATACTACTGCACTGTTAGATACTACTGCACTGTTAGATACTACTGCACTGTTAGATACTACTACACTGTTAGATACTACTACACTGTTAGATACTACTACACTGTTAGATACTACTGCACTGTTAGATACTACTACACTGTTAGATACTACTACACTGTTAGATACTACACTGTTAGCACTGTTAGATACTACTACACTGTTAGATACTACTGCACTGTTAGATACTACTGCACTGTTAGATACTACTGCACTGTTAGATACTACTACACTGTTAGATACTACTGCACTGTTAGATACTACTGCACTGTTAGATACTACTGCACTGTTAGATACTACTACACTGTTAGATACTACTGCACTGTTAGATACTACTGCACTGTTAGATACTACTACACTGTTAGATACTACTGCACTGTTAGATACTACTGCACTGTTACTACACTGTTAGATACTACTGCACTGTTAGATACTACTACACTGTTAGATACTACTGCACTGTTAGATACTACTACACTGTTAGATACTACACTGTTAGATACTACTGCACTGTTAGATACTACTGCACTGTTAGATACTACTGTTAGATACTACTGCACTGTTAGATACTACTACACTGTTAGATACTGCACTGTTAGATACTGTTAGATACTACTACACTGTTAGATACTGCACTGTTAGATACTAGATACTACTGTTAGATACTACTACACTGTTAGATACTACTGCACTGTTAGATACTACTGCACTGTTAGATACTACTGCACTGTTAGATACTACTGCACTGTTAGATACTACTGCACTGTTAGATACTACTACACTGTTAGATACTACTGCACTGTTAGATACTACTACACTGTTAGATACTACTGCACTGTTAGACTACTACTGCACTGTTAGATACTACTACACTGTTAGACTACTACTACACTGTTAGATATACTACTAGATACACTGTTAGATACTACTACACTGTTAGATACTACTGCACTGTTAGATACTACTGCACTGTTAGATACTACTACACTGTTAGATACTACTACACTGTTAGATACTACTGCACTGTTAGATACTACTACACTGTTAGATACTACTGCACTGTTAGATATTACTACACTGTTAGATACTACTACACTGTTAGATACTACTGCACTGTTAGATACTACTACACTGTTAGATACTACTGCACTGTTAGATATTACTACACTGTTAGATACTACTACACTGTTAGATACTACTGCACTGTTAGATACTACTACACTGTTAGATACTACTGCACTGTTAGATACTACTACACTGTTAGATACTACTGCACTGTTAGATACTACTACACTGTTAGATACTAGATACTACTGCACTGTTAGATACTACTACACTGTTAGATACTACTGCACTGTTAGATACTACTGTTAGATACTACTACACTGTTAGATACTACTGCACTGTTAGATACTACTACACTGTTAGATACTACTACACTGTTAGATACTACTGCACTGTTAGATACTACTACACTGTTAGATACTACTACTACTGCACTGTTAGATACTACTGTTAGCACTGTTAGATACTACTGCACTGTTAGATACTACTGCACTGTTAGATACTACTGCACTGTTAGATACTACTACACTGTTAGATACTACTGCACTGTTAGATGCACTGTTAGATACTACTGCACTGTTAGATACTACTGCACTGTTAGATACTACTGCACTGTTAGATACTACTACACTGTTAGATACTACTAGCACTGTTAGATACTACTGCACTGTTGCACTGTTAGATACTACTACACTGATACTACTGCAGATACTGTTAGATACTACACTGTTAGATACTACTGCACTGTTAGATACTACTACACTGTTAGATACTACTGCACTGTTAGATACTACTACACTGTTAGATACTACTACACTGTTAGATACTACTGCACTGTTAGATACTACTACACTGTTAGATACTACTGCACTGTTAGATACTACTGTTAGATACTACTGCACTGTTAGATACTACTGCACTGTTAGATACTACTGCACTGTTAGATACTACTACACTGTTAGATACTACTACACTGTTAGATACTACTGCACTGTTAGATACTACTGCACTGTTAGATACTACTGCACTGTTAGATACTACTACACTGTTAGATACTACTACACTGTTAGATACTACTGCACTGTTAGATACTACTGCACTGTTAGATACTACTACACTGTTAGATACTACTGCACTGTTAGATACTACTGCACTGTTAGATACTACTGCACTGTTAGATACTACTGCACTGTTAGATACTACTACACTGTTAGATACTACTGCACTGTTAGATACTACTACACTGTTAGATACTACTGCACTGTTAGATACTACTACACTGTTAGATACTACTACACTGTTAGATACTACTGCACTGTTAGATACTACTACACTGTTAGATACTACTGCACTGTTAGATACTACTGCACTGTTAGATACTACTACACTGTTAGATACTACTGCACTGTTAGATACTACTACACTGTTAGATACTACTGCACTGTTAGATACTACTGCACTGTTAGATACTACTGCACTGTTAGATACTACTACACTGTTAGATACTACTACACTGTTAGATACTACTGCACTGTTAGATACTACTACACTGTTAGATACTACTGCACTGTTAGATACTACTACACTGTTAGATACTACTGCACTGTTAGATACTACTGCACTGTTAGATACTACTGCACTGTTAGATACTACTGCACTGTTAGATACTACTGCACTGTTAGATACTACTACACTGTTAGATACTACTGCACTGTTAGATACTACTACTGCACTGTTAGATACTACTGCACTGTTAGATACTACTACTGTTAGATACTACTACACTGTTAGATACTACTGCACTACTACTACACTGTTAGATACTACTGCACTGTTGATACTACTAGTTAGATATACTACTACTGTTAGATACTACTGCACTGTTAGATACTACTACACTGTTAGATACTACTGCACTGTTAGATACTACTACACTGTTAGATACTACTACACTGTTAGATACTACTGCACTGTTAGATACTACTGCACTGTTAGATACTACTGCACTGTTAGATACTACTACACTGTTAGATACTACTGCACTGTTAGATACTACTGCACTGTTAGATACTACTGCACTGTTAGATACTACTGCACTGTTAGATACTACTGCACTGTTAGATACTACTGCACTGTTAGATACTACTGCACTGTTAGATACTACTGCACTGTTAGATACTACTGCACTGTTAGATACTACTGCACTGTTAGATACTACTACACTGTTAGATACTACTGCACTGTTAGATACTACTGCACTGTTAGATACTACTGCACTGTTAGATACTACTGCACTGTTAGATACTACTGTTAGATACTACTGCACTGTTAGATACTACTGCACTGTTAGATACTACTACACTGTTAGATACTACTGCACTGTTAGATACTACTGCACTGTTAGATACTACTGCACTGTTAGATACTACTGCACTGTTAGATACTACTGCACTGTTAGATACTACACTGTTAGATACTACTGCACTGTTAGATACTACTGCACTGTTAGATACTGTTAGATACACTGTTAGATACTACTGCACTGTTAGATACTACTACACTGTTAGATACTACTACACTGTTAGTTAGATACTACTGCACTGTTAGATACTACTACACTGTTAGATACTACTGCACTGTTAGATACTACTGCACTGTTAGATACTACTACACTGTTAGATACTACTACACTGTTAGATACTACTACACTGTTAGATACTACTGCACTGTTAGATACTACTGCACTGTTAGATACTACTACACTGTTAGATACTACTGCACTGTTAGATACTACTGCACTGTTAGATACTACTACACTGTTAGATACTACTGCACTGTTAGATACTACTGTTAGATACTACTACACTGTTAGATACTACTGCACTGTTAGATACTACTGCACTGTTAGATACTACTGCACTGTTAGATACTACTGTTAGATACTACTACACTGTTAGATACTACTGCACTGTTAGATACTACTACACTGTTAGATACTACTGCACTGTTAGATACTACTACACTGTTAGATACTACTGCACTGTTAGATACTACTACACTGTTAGATACTACTGCACTGTTAGATACTACTACACTGTTAGATACACACTGTTAGATACTACTGCACTGTTAGATACTACTACACTGTTAGATACTACTGCACTGTTAGATACTACTGCACTGTTAGATACTACTGCACTGTTAGATACTACTACACTGTTAGATACTACTACACTGTTAGATACTACTGCACTGTTAGATGCACTGTTAGATACTACTGCACTGTTAGATACTACTGCACTGTTAGATACTACTGCACTGTTAGATACTACTGCACTGTTAGATACTACTACACTGTTAGATACTACTGCACTGTTAGATACTACTGCACTGTTAGATGCACTGTTAGATACTACTGCACTGTTGTTAGATACTACTACACTGTTAGATACTACTACTACACTGTTAGATACTACTGCACTGTTAGATACTACTACACTGTTAGATACTATACACTGTTAGATACTACTGCACTGTTAGATACTACTGCACTGTTAGATACTACTGTTAGATACTACACTGTTAGATACTACTACACTGTTAGATACTACTACTGTTAGATACTACTGCACTGTTAGATACTACTGCACTGTTAGATACTACTACACTGTTAGATACTACTACACTGTTAGATACTACTGCACTGTTAGATACTACTGCACTGTTAGATGCACTGTTAGATACTACTGCACTGTTAGATACTACTACACTGTTAGATACTACTGCACTGTTAGATACTACTACACTGTTAGATACTACTGCACTGTTAGATACTACTACACTGTTAGATACTACTACACTGTTAGATACTACTGCACTGTTAGATACTACTACACTGTTAGATACTACTGCACTGTTAGATACTACTGCACTGTTAGATACTACTGCACTGTTAGATACTACTGCACTGTTAGATACTACTGCACTGTTAGATACTACTGCACTGTTAGATACTACTGCACTGTTAGATACTACTACACTGTTAGATACTACTGCACTGTTAGATACTACTACACTGTTAGATACTACTGCACTGTTAGATACTACTGCACTGTTAGATACTACTGCACTGTTAGATACTACTACACTGTTAGATACTACTGCACTGTTAGATACTACTACACTGTTAGATACTACTGCACTGTTAGATACTACTGTTAGATACTACTACACTGTTAGATACTACTGCACTGTTAGATACTACTGCACTGTTAGATACTACTGCACTGTTAGATACTACTACACTGTTAGATACTACTGCACTGTTAGATACTACTACACTGTTAGATACTACTGCACTGTTAGATACTACTACACTGTTAGATACTACTGCACTGTTAGATACTACTGCACTGTTAGATACTACTGCACTGTTAGATACTACTGCACTGTTAGATGCACTGTTAGATACTACTGCACTGTTAGATACTACTACACTGTTAGATACTACTACTCTGTTAGATACTACTGCACTGTTAGATACTACTGCACTGTTAGATACTACTGCACTGTTAGATACTACTGCACTGTTAGATACTACTGCACTGTTAGATGCACTGTTAGATACTACTACACTGTTAGATACTACTACACTGTTAGATACAACTGCACTGCACTGTTAGATACTACTACACTGTTAGATACT